>NC_051183.1:134367445-134487444 GCF_013339695.2 Rhipicephalus sanguineus | reverse complement strand
CTCTCTCCCCTCCCCCTTTCCACTCTTCCTCTGAAACGCGGGCTAGACATGCCGAAATTCTCTCCTGCGCAACGCCGCGATGAGCAACAGCGCATGAGCGTCCCTCACCCTCTATCTCCTCTCTACGCTGCCCCCTTTTCGCACGCCTGCCGACCGCGTTCCCCACTCGCCCTGTGAAAATTAACGCCCAGGCTAGAGGGAAGATAAGACGCGCGTAGTGTTCCTCTTCGCGTTCCACGACGCGAGGTCGGTAGCACGCTCTAAGCCAAAATGGAAGAATTGTCTGAAGTCGGGGGAGTAACCTTTTAGTGTTCAGTTTGAAAGGGAGCAACAGAAGGACGAACGGCAACAGTTGCTCTCGGCGCGCAACCGTTGCTCTCCGGCAGGCATATGTGCATGCACCCTGTATAATCGATGCATGGGCCATCGATTATCGATATCGAGATCGGCCACCCTGGCCATCGATGCATGGCCACATTTCTTGTTGGATGGCGTAAGAAAACTACTTTTTGTAAACTGAAGAGATACATACCCACGCTAATAACAGGCATGGTGCACTAGAACGCCAGCACATGAAGCTGCTCTCATTGCAAGTCAAATGGCGTGTTTGCGTATAACATTTGGCGTAAATATATAGCCTGAGAATGCGCAATAAAAGGCGAAGCTTCCCAAGGCTCCGCGTATGCTTCACGACAAACATGCGGTAGAGAGAAGAACATGGTTGGTAGACTTTGCCCTTTCAAACCCACCGCCACTGGTTAGCGTCGAGTGCCATGCCGCGGGTGTCGCGCTGGAAACTGGGCCGCTGGAGCGGCGTCTTACTGGGAGACGCTGGTACTCAAGCACAAAACGGCTCTATAGCGTTAAAACGGCGGTGCCTACCTGCCCTACATAAATATATTAGTCGAGGAAGCGATGACAGAAAGCATCAGCGCAATAAAAAAAAGCTTTATTAAAAAAAAAACACCTCGTGGATTCGAACTCGCCACCTCTCGATCCCCATCCGGGTGTTTTACCACTACGCCACTCTGAAACATATCACCACGCTGTAAAAGCGCTAGTCAACAAATTAACACAGTGTTTCTCAAGGAAGACGCGATCTTACTTTCGAAATCAGGCTTGCTTCTTTATTAGACACAAACAAAGGGTTGCCGGCAATTATTGAAATGCCCAAAGTGGAAGAGCGCTAAGTTTATTTCAGAATTCCCGTCTTAACTCCGCAAATATCAAATGGATCGAGGAGCAGGGTGCAGTTTGACGGCTGTTACCGCCGATCTTTATTAGCCGTTTCTCGCCCTTGCTAATGATCAACTAGACAGAAGCTTTATGATGACTCGTTCGATAAACACTCGCGTACATGAATTTATACTGAGTAGTTTGCTCACGCGAGCGACGATATTAGTGCGGGGCGGGCGTGCCTGTGTAATGATTTGCAGTTATATCGATACCTACAACTATAAAACCGCTCAGCAAAACAAATACAATTCGCTGAAAAAATATGCCGGAGTGTTAGTTCACTAACGCGTACGAGTTGACAGGTATGTGTTCTAAGGTATGAGTCAGAGAAGTACCGGCGAGGGCGGCCAGCTGCTTTCGGTGAGCCTGTGTCCGTTGCTGAAAGCGCGTCGCATCGATGGTCATCGCTCCTTGTGCGCACACCGCACACAAGAAAACATGGTTAATTTAGGTTAACGGATGTCCAGACTGTACGTTACAATCATTCTTACTCGTTGGAATTGCGTGTACTTAAACCAAGAAGCGCCGGTGGCATGCAGACGGACTCGGCCGGTACGCTATGCCAAACGCTCGCTGGGAGTCGCACTGGGATGAGTTGCGATGGTTGAAGTTTCTGTGTTTTGGTCTCGGAACGTTTTTAACTGTTCCCTAACGTATAGCTGAAGTAAGTGGAAGTGCAAGAATTGCCCGAGATGCGTTTCCTGTGTGGCGTTATCGAACGACGGCTGTTTTTCTTGCCTCCGTTGGGAGCGGTCGCGAAGCCAGAGCTCATTTACTTTTTCCAACTGCAAGGCGATGTAACGCTTTGCTTGTATGTTCAGACCTACGCCTGCAGACTTATAAACATTACAATATGGAGTCATTACCGCAACACATCACGGATGCAAATCTGATATACATGCGCGACATGCACAAAATGTGTATTCTTTGCTGCTCCGTGCTCCGCAAGTTTAGCGACGTTATTGGCACTGCATGAATAAAACAAAAGCGTGCTAGAAAGCTGATGAGTGTTGGCTGCCTTGGGTTATTGACATATTTTGCTCCACATTCGACAGGGAAACATTAAAAGTGACCGTGACTTCACATATCACGTAGTACATCATGAAAATAGTGCGCATATCTCATCGTCTTTCTCTGCCAAGCTAGAATATGTGACATGTTTGGGACCTCTTAGGATAGCATCTATCGGTACCATCGAATCAAACATTTGATATTCAATGATACCAAAGCATTCCGCCGCGCACAATACCGAAAGCAGCGCGTGGCACTGGCAGAAAGTGTACAGGCTCCATTATGTGCTAGCGCACGCCAGTGAGAATTCCAGCGTCTCCAGCGCTTCCCAGTGAGCACCAGCGTCACAGCGGCAAAGCCAGTGCCCCTACCAGTGCGACCCAGCTCTTTTTCAGTGCGTTAACCGGAGTCCCAGTGACTCCGAGCGTATACCAATGTTCCCAGTGCGATCCAGTGCCAAAAAAACGCACTGGTATCGCGCTGGGGGTACTGGAACGCCGCTGGTTTTTGCAATAGGGATACATTAGCGGTTTTGTGCTGAACGGCAGCCTCTGGTACAAAGCAGCAAAAGCCACGACAGCAGGGTTGCGGCAGGGATCACGCAACGCATATTATATCGCGGTCGACGCGCAGCGAGCCTGATAGCGAGCTAACCCCACTGCCTCCCCACCTTATCTCTACCTTGTGACTAGCTGATTTTGGCGGGAGGGCAGCTATCGCAATCGCGTCCGGGAGTTTCACTTTCTGTTTAACTCAGAGCAAATTGACGTTATCAGCTCGGATGGTGTTGCCTTTTCGAGAGGCGACTCTTCCGCAAAGAAAATAAATAAATAAGTAAATAATAATAATACTAATAATAATAATAATAATAATAATAATAATAATAATAATAATAATAATAATAATAATAATAATAAAAAGAAGACGAAAACACACCTCCGGGGGCAAAAAAAAATATTAGCTCTGGCAAGCCTATGCTTTCGTGACGTTTTTGATGTTTCCATTGTTTATTTCTATTCTCTTTTGAACATCACCACTGGTTCTGAATGCCGCGATTTCCGTTCACATTCAACTTAATTCATATGGATCGCTACAAGCTACTGTTGGATGCTGTGCCGAAGGAACGTAGCATCCCAACATGAAACATAACAGCGTTTATTAACGTGTTAGTAGCAGCGGGGTGAACGTGCCGATGCTGCGCTCGCTGTTAGATAAACAAGGAGTATCTTGGTAGCTTGCAGCCGAGTTTTGTAGGCGCCGCCGGTGACGTATGCCTCGGATGATTCTGCTCGGCGCTGTGGCTTATCGGATTGTGGTGCGCATCGTGCAGCCGTGTCACGCCGAGCGAAATGATAGCGAGGCGTAGGCTGCGTGGTGGCTGCGCAGATTGTGTAGCCACACTATTTAACAAACGTAAAAGGCAACGTTCATGGCACAAAGTTTGTAGGATCAGCCAAGTGTGGTACACCAGGCACGGGCCGCGACATTGGCCAATAGTTTACTGGACTAAGAAAGTCGCCCACCTCAGGTGAAGGAAGAGAACTTTCTCGCTGTGTCAAGCAATAAACGTTTGTTTCTCCTCTATGCGATTCACCTTCTATTCCCTTAATTCACCCTATATCACATTTGTACAACTTATGCACTTAATATCGCTTCTAATCACTTGTCTGCACCAGCAGCGTAGCCAGAAATTTTTTGGGGAGGTGGGGGCTCAACTATACTTTATGTGCATGAGTGCGTGCATATATACGCATGCAAAATTGCAAAATTCCGGGAGGGGGTTTTAATTCCCCCTGGATATATCCCTGATCTGCAACTAACTAGGCCTCTTTGGGACTGCTGAAAATTTTCATTGTGTCAGGCATCTCCAGCTGTTTCATTCAAGGCCTTACACCATGGCTACCCAAGGTAACAGTTGTCCACAGTTCAAAAAGTTCGAACATCCTCCATTTTTAGAAGACATTGTATGACCACATATATTGTCATATTAAGAGTGTCAAGCCCACTGAGAAGTGTTCAACCAAGAGAGGTTGCACAATACGCAATTAGCATACCAAGTAAAGTCGATGCATAGTCATTAGTCAATCACCATTATTGCCCTTTTATTTCCAAGTAGATTTCACTTCTACGTCCCCATTTACTATTACAATCACAGATGCAAGACAGCAGTAAAGAAGGTAGTGGGTGTCACTTAAACATATTTATTGTTGCTCATTTGCAGGACGTCCGAACATATGGTGCTGAAATGACCACACATTTTTTTCTTCATCCAAGACAAGCTCTCAAGGGAAAGATGCCATCATTTCACGCTAGTCTTTCTCCTCCACATACTTTTAATTGCACTGTACCTTTCAAAGCAGGACAATGTCGGCATATCCACAAGAACAAAAGCACAGCTATAGATGCTTGGCCCGTACAAACCTCATAGTATCATAAACAATTCAACACATTTTGCTTTAATATCTCCACAGTCGATAGGTTTCTACACATCTTAGTCTTCTTTGCCACTTGTACAACAGACACTGAAAAAAAAATCCAGCCAGCTCCACTTCGCGAACACTGTTGAAACAGTGAAGCTTATGCCCGTCCTTCAGCAGGCTTTATCGTACTTCTATGTTTTTTCAAGTCGTCCATTCCATGGCGCTTAGCTTCGGCCTCTCTCGCACGAACATTGCGGTTGGCTTGGCGATGACACGCCCATTCTCGCGTCAGCTCTCACTGACACTCACATCGGGTGGCTTCTTCATAGGGAGAATGAGAAATGTTCGTCATCTGGAAAGCGCAAACTCTTGAACTCTGACACCGACACGCTATTTTACACTCCACTGCACCTCACCGTCACCCCGCCTTCGCACATTTCTCGATGGTTTATCCCTCGACATCCTCTGCCCTCACCCTCGCCTCTTGCAGCACCTCGACCTCACGTCTCGCAGCAAGCCCTCGCCTTTCGCAGCACACGCAGCCCTCCCCTTCCTACCGAGCTTCACTCTCGCCACTGCGAGGCCACGTGAGCACCTTACCACAACCCTGGACATGAAAGCCTCGACCAAGAACAGCTTCGCTGTTAAAACGTTAACACAATTTCACTATACAGCTGAATCTGTAGATTCAGCTGAATACAGTTGAATCTACCGCTTTAACTATAACCACAGCTGGCAGGCATTGTTTTCGAGTTCAGCTCCTAGGTGCCCATTCCTGTGTTGAGCATTGTCCCTTGTTGTCAATCACCACAAGTGAGTGAACGAGAACAGCAAAAAATTTCATGGCTCATGCGCCTCAAGCCACGCAATGCTCATCTTTTGTCGATGCCTGCTACATTACTTCAGAACGTTTCACCTCCAAAACTAAGGAAAATAGAAATACAGTTAATACACAATATAACGAAACCCGATTTTATGAAGTTCCTTATGTAACGAAGAAATTTCCATTCCCCGACAAGTACCTATAGGCTTCAACAACCCGATCTAACAAACTATTTTGTCCATGAAACTGAAATAACCTGAAATAACTAAGTTAAAAAGCTGTGATTTCCTTCTAATTTCGACCGCCACAGGTTTTTCTTCAAACATACTTTCTTAACACTGTCGCAAAAAAAACATTTACGTGCCCTAGTTATGACCCTAGCCTTCCTTTGAGAAGGCTGCACACCGCACCCATGCACAGTACAACGGACGCAGCAGTCGGTAGTGGTCTTACGCACTGCATGGTGCTAGTGGCGGCGGAGGTTGCTTTCGTTATTTCATGCTTTATGCCACATATAGCACTGATCATTGCCTCCACCTTTCTCATTCTGCCTGCACACGCACAATCACTGCATTCATTGTCTGCATTATCGCATATAGGTAGGCTGAAATAGTTGTACATGACCCTGCATTGCCCGGACATGCATGTCAGGGCCGCCCTCAAGCCACCTTTGCGGAGTTTTTCTACGTGCATGTGTGGGTTACCACCAAGAACAGTGCTGTGGTAGTTTTTTGGTTTTGCTACATTACCATTTGAAATTTCGAAGGACTGTGAAATCTTCTTGATTTTATGAAATTACCGAATTAACTCAAGTGTGCCCCAGCACTACGTTAAATCGAGCTTCAACTGTAACAATAAACAGACAAGCGAAAAGACGCAGCAACAAGATCCTCGAGGCATGCAAAGCTCCTCTTTTGCCAAGGCCTGCTCGTCTACCCCAAAAACCTTCACCACTAAAACAGACAATAAAAAAGGGTGAAAAAATTAAACAAAATTTTTAAAATCGTTAAAAAAAGAACTAAAACTAAAGAGTAGGCTGTAACTGTTGTTGTCTTCAGTGTCGTTGAAGCCATGGCACGTTGTACTAAAGAAAGATAATTTACCTCATCATAAGGAATCACACACCACACAGGCAAACTCGCACGAATTTCCACATCAACGCCTTCCTCCTCTTCCACTGGCTATATCAGAGAACCAAGTGTTTCATGAAGGCGTTAGCAATCTGCCAACACTGTACAGTACTCACGGATTCAAACGCACCATCAATTTTTTTAGCAAAATGACGGGTATGTGCAACTGCTAGAGACAGCCACATCATGTTACGACGAATCTGGCCTATAAGGATGATGTTGCCTTTGACCTACGCGTTTGAGTCAAAATCACATCGATATGACCCAAGCTGAAGATGGCGGAAACGAAAGTATGTCCGTTACTTAGCCCTCAATTGCCCTGTTTCAATCTGTGAGTACTGTATATACATACATGTCTTTCTCAGAATTCTTTGCCTCCGTTTATATTGTCAAATGAAAACAGTTGTGCTCACATTGCTCATAATTATCATAATACATGTTACATGATATAGACAGCACAAAGCTGTCAATCATAAAAGGATGTTTACAGTGTCTTTCCTGAGATACAATAGCCGCAATAAAACATCCTTGTGCACACGTTGAATTTTAAAAACGGATATGTTCCAATACCAAACGAAAAGAGAATCTAAACAAAAACACTACATTGTGGCAATAATGAAACAGCTCTAAGAACTGCTTGTTCTCTGCAGTGTATTACGCACTACAAACAGAGAGCACAGTTCACACCTGCTCGTTCACAGTCACCAAACATCCCATTTTGGGACAATGAACTGATCGCTGTAATGGTCCAGCAGGCAATATTGAAACTTTTCTGCTGTTGCTCTGTGTAGCTCTTTCTCCTGAGACTTCGTGACACAGTAACAATACTTGTGTCGATCAAAGTGGTCAATAAGCAGAGCACTAGTCAAGATGTACAGCTTACCACTCGCAATGAGAAGCGACTGAATTTCATGAAATTCTGGAGACTCCCCATTATGCGACACTAGAACACATCCACACCTGTACTTGCGTCGCTCAAGTGTCGCATACTGTACCTCATGAACTGTTCTTGGAAGTACTTCTTTGGCACAATCTGGGAGCATGTTCCAGTCAGCAGGTCTGCTTTGTGCTGTACTGAACCCTTCTTAGAGTTGAAATCCGTGAAGTTCGAAGCTCTGCTTCAGTTGATGCCTTTTAGCAAGCGTGAACGTCAAGTTCTTGAAGTTCTTTACACAGGCTGCCATCTTTTTGAAGTATTGGTGCTTCGCTTCGAAGCGCATGGCCCAGAAGTCATTGAGGGGGCCCACTTCACGCACGAACCTTCCATAGGGCACCATGTAGTGCAGCTTAGGTGCAACAGCACTGGGGCCGTATCGCTCGGCAAATTCTGTTAAAAATGACTGCACAAGCACATCAAGGTACGCTAGGCGCTCAGCAGGAATCTCAGGTGCAAATATAATGTCTACAATTTCTCTGTATTGCAGCAGGAGCTCCCAGTCCTCATTTTCTCGTGGGATCCTATCTCCCAAAATTAATGGAAGAAACCTCAGAAGACACCACTTGCTCGATGCTGTTCCTTTGAAACCAGCTTTACTGGTCAAAAATGCCACATTGATTTCTACTGCTTTGTTTTTACTGTCATTTGGGCCATACTCAAAGCTGCATACTGCGTCTAGGTCTCTCCTTGACAGTAGTCCAGCAGATAACAAAGAGTTCAGAATGTGGCGCAAAACACACTCAGCTCCTCCCTCTAAAATATCATGCATGAGGTCAGGTGGCAGTTGGCGAGTGACGTCAGCATAAGGCAACTGGAGTAGAACAGATGGCTCACTCACACCATACAAGCGTTTCTTTGCGGCACCATCCACAGCAATTGCCTGAAGGTGAAGTCTGTGCCTGCCTGTGGTGCGTACTCTGCACATGCTTTCGCATGTTTGACGTGATAACTGGCCCCTGGATACCATGCAGAACCTGCATACACGGCCAGTACTGAAGGAGCATGAAAACCCTCCTAGACGGTGCATTGACAGGTTGTCACCAGAAAATCCATACAATAGTACCATGAAATTTGTTGTAATGCCTTCCAAGTCAATGGCGAGGCCTTTGTCGAACAGGTGGTTGAGGTCTGTCAACAGCGGCTGCAACACAGTTGTGAGACCATAGGTCTTTATATGTACATAACGCACGAGCATTACCAGGTATATGCTCTGCAGCTTCGACCTGTACATGGCATGCAGATTGAGTAGGCAGCAGTAGACGGCCAGAAGCTTATGGGTTCCTCGTTGGGCACCCAGTGGATTAACCACCTCAATCTCGTCAGTATAAAACAAAATCATTACTGTGTAAGCACAGTCCCGTGGCATCACAGAGCGAAGGTGCTCTCTATACAGCATACCATCTGCGTAATCCCTGTAGACACTCGGTGCCTGGTACTTAGGCTCGGGAGTCTTCAAATAGGCCAAAATGTCTGGGATACTGCAGAGGACATGAAGTAGCTTCGGCAACGGCACATAGTGGTACTTCGCACCTTGGCCCAAGACCAGCTCCTCTGGTGCAACAAAAGGAAACGCCTCCTTGGCGTACTTGTCTCTCGCACGTTTCTTGTCGAGCCCTTTAAAGCGGTCAGGAATGAACGAGCAAGACAGCTGAAGGTCAAGTTCCTGGGCTGCTCCCAGTGTCTTCACAGCATGTGCTATTTCATTAGCATATGCCTTCATTACGAGCTCAAAAACCAGCTGCAGTTCAGAAAACAATTTCTCAGCAGCCGCATGAGACAAGCTATTATGTGTAGTAGCACTAAAAAAAAACCTCCATATGGCAGATTTTGCTTCTTCAAGAAAGCACTGAAAGTCGGTGCTTCGCTTTGACGTTCCTGGATCGGCAGAATCATTAACTGGTTCTTCGTTTCGCGTGCCAAAGCTTTCTGAATCCATGGGCTCAGGGCCCGCTTCCTGGTGAAAAGATTCGTTGCCCATTCGATCCGGTCGATCTGCATTGCTCGTGCCTCCGTGGGAACGGTGTTGCAAACTGCTGCCGGTGCCTTCCAGTAAGGTCCTGTGTCGGCGATACAAGTGTGATTTGTAGGATGAAAAGTCCGAGTATGTACTAGAGCAGCCGCCGATGCCACCAAAGGCACTGAAGTTGGGCTCCGCGCTGTGTACCACGCCAATGTGGTTAATAACCTTGATGAACTGCGACGAGAAGAACGGGCATCGAGGGCAGTATCGCACTTCCATCAGTTCAGTCACAACGCGGCACACACGTTAACACATGTGTTGTGCAGTCCTCTTCATGAGCATCCGCCGATATCACACAGCAAACGGTGCAGCGACCCGTAACACAATCAGCTACTTGTGCCGCAGCAGACGCTTGCAGCTTCTTGAGTTGAATACGGCACGTCTTCGTAAAAGCAAGCACCATAATAAAGCAACTCATCCGACAAACCATTGGAGGCAATGGCAATGCTGAGTACCACAACGATAATATTACGCATACATCACGCCACCCTCCATGAAAACAGCTTCGCACACATCAGTGAAGAATACATGTACAACGTGTAGACGCTGGCTGCGCTGGCGAACACGCAACCTGACATACGCGTGCGTGGCGCGGGTATAGCACGCGATGTACCTTTAATAGTTATTTAATAATTCAGAAAATTTTTACATTAACATGAAATAGTATGTCTTCGTAAACGTACTCTGCGAAAAAGAATGAGCCCGTATGAGCGACATTGTCTTGATTGAAGTAGGCGAATACACCGCAGCTATGCGCTGGCGCCTGTGCTGCCATTCCCTCGATATTTTCGCCCCGCAGCTATTTTTTGTTCGCGCTCGCACCCTCCCACTAGTTGCTCGATAGCTTATGGGCAAGGAGCTGTGTTAGAGCACATCAGAGTGTACTAGAATCTTCAGCGGTGTTGTTTTCGTGCCTCTGAGAGCTTCGCCGTTTTTCTTTTATGTTTGAGCGATGGCGTCCAAATGTTTGGTGACATTTCGCGACCGCAAAATGGTTGTAAGGTTTGATGGTGAGTGGAAGAAAGAAGACCTCTTCAGCCACCTTCAAAGCAAAAACGTGTTCGCCGAACAAGACTGCGCCAGCCTGAGCTTGCAGGTGAGTAATCACGAGATGCATTTAACTATGATCGCTACTATATCTTACTGCTCGTAGAGGATATTCGTGGAACATTTTCTGCTGCATACTGAACGATCTATTTCCTTTCATTGATTGGGCACCACGTGCTGACTTCGTGAGCAGCGTTGTGCGATTTTGAGCTGTAAAATAGAAATGCTGCTTATTTACCATATGAACTGGTATATGTCAAGCGCGAAGTTTTCCGTTATTGTAGTAGGATTGATATAGGCGGGCGAGTTGGAACTTATCCATCTTTGCGCAGCGCACAAAATTGTCTTTGTTTAGTGTTAATACCGGGTGTGCGCCGAGTACCGCAGTAATAATGCGTTGTGGCATCACTGCCGAACCGCAAGGTAGTTGTAGTACGCAAAGTATGGCATTAGCGTTTGTCGCCATTATGCACTCGTCACGCGCGATGGACATAGACGTTATAAATCTGAAATAGCGTACGCAACCAAGCAAAGCAAGCTCTACAAACCCTATTCTAAAGCTCTCCTCTAGCTGCGTGTCATGTATGTATTGCCTGACAAACAGCCATTGCAAAGCACGAGGTCATGATGACACAGGCAGAAGGCTGCAGACAAAAATCTTTCGAATTTTTTCATGAATTATCCGCGACCTTTACAAAGTGGAACGTTAATTGCCCAGCCAAACATGGCAGAGAAGAATTACGTGAGTGTGGTGTTTATTATGCTGCATCAAAGAATGTGCATGCTCAGTGAAGCATTTCTAAAGATTAGCCACGTAAGCCACATCTTGACAAATAATAATAATTAATTGCTGGAGTTTTACAAGTCAAAAGCACTGTGCGATTACGAGGCACATAACTAGCACTAAACATGAATTCACTGCCTCATTTTGGTGACCACGATATGGCCAGTTGAGCTGTGCCACTTTTGCATAATTATGCTGATTTTCACTTGGCTGCACTTCAGCCAGATTTTACAGCAAGTGTTTCAGACAATATTTAAAGAACAGGGCGGCAAAAATATTGAAACTCACTCAGACTCACTCAAGAAATATATTTTGCTCTGAGAGCTCACTCGTACTCACCGAAATTTTCCTCAAACAGACTCACTCGGACTCGGACTCACTAAACTTTTTCTCAACCGGACTCACTCCGACTCAGCGTCATGGCTTGACATGAATCTGAGTGAGTTGACTCATGAGTCCGCTCGCATAAAATTAGCTTTTCCGATCATGGTGTAAATGCACTTTAACGCCAATATCTCACACAATCCATGCTCTACGGTACACCGTTTTATCTTATACCTTCAAATACGAGTTATCAGTGGTTGCAATCCAGTAAGGATGTTTTTATGAAATGTGCGTCTCGCACGAGATCTATAAAGAACTTCCTGTGAAAGGAGTTTGCGGGGGGAGGTCATGGCACCACCGCCAGCACCACCACCCCCCACTCACACCTCTTATCAATAAATATTGAGGTGGAGCATGAACGCTAGTGTGTTGAGGTATGTGTGAATAGATTTGAGTATAAACATAAGCTGACATAAGACTGATAGTAATGCCGGTAGGTGAGCAGAGATATTACCATTGGTCGGCAAGGAAAGGTGGAGCTCACTAGGACTCACTCAATAAATATAATTTGCGCTTAGGGCTCACGGACTCAGACTCCCCAATATTTTCCTCAACCGGACTCACTCAGACTCACTAAAATTTCCTTCAACCGCACTCACATGGACTCAAATGTATTGCTCAGCCGGACTCACTCAGACTCACAGCTCGATCTGAGTCTGAGTGAGTCGATTCATAAGTGAATCTGCCGACCTATGATGCATGTAATTTTTCTTGGCAGGTCCATGATGACACCTTCGAGATGTTTATGGACGTGACTGATGATTTTTTCATCACCCACAGAGCCGAATTGCACATAAAGGAGCCAAGTGGATTTCGGTACGTGCTGATTTTGTGCTTCTGTACATGATACATTCATATAG
This sequence comes from Rhipicephalus sanguineus, assembly GCF_013339695.2. NCBI lineage: Eukaryota > Metazoa > Arthropoda > Arachnida > Ixodida > Ixodidae > Rhipicephalus > Rhipicephalus sanguineus. The sequence goes on along the minus strand of NC_051183.1, from coordinate 134,474,792 downwards.
TGATTTTCGAAACAAAGTGCAGACCAATGTGAACATTATTAAAAGCATCCCTACTGCTAGGCTTTGGTGTACTTATGCAAACCAGTCTTGGGCAGTAACTAGTTACTAGTAACGCGTTACCACTAACTAGTTACTTTTTTGAGTAACTTGTAACTGTAACACTGTTACTTTTTTCACAGCAACAGTAACGGCAAATACCGTTACAGTTACTTCGTTGCGGCTGTATTTTTGATGGAGGCGAAAATGTTTGAGGCCCGTGTACTTAGATTTAGGCGCACGTTAAAGAACCCCAGGTGGTCGAAATTTCCGGAGCCCTCCAATACAGCGTCTCATAATCATATCGTGGTTTTGGGACGTTAAATTCCAGATATTATTATTATTAATGTTACAGTTACTTCTGTCTTTATAAAAAAATTATCCAACAGCAACGCACGTAAAGGCCTTTTGCTTTTTCTAACTTTCTTCTTAATAATATTATCGGGTTTAACATCCCAAAACCACGATATGATTATGAGAGACGCCGTAGTGGAGGGCTCCGGAAATTTTGACCACCTGGAGTTCTTTAACTTGCACCTAAATCTAAGTGCACGGGCCTCAAACATTTTCGCCTCCATCGAAAATGCAGCCGTGGCGGCCGGGATTCGATCCTGCGACCATCGGGTCAGCAGTCGAGCGCCATAACCACTAGACCACCGTGGTGGGGCTTTCTTCTTTACCATATCCTCTCCACCCCTCAACTTTCGTGAATAGGGCGCCCCTTGCAGTTTATGAGAGGGAGTCACTAAGAGGATTATCTTCCCTGCAGAAGACCGAGGTCGGAGGTCGGTCATTAACGCAGCATGTCGTAAATCAATCATGTTGCAACTGAACAGCTGCTAAGCTGACGTTCGTTTTTTTTCCGCGTATATATCGTCTTTGTCACTGTAGCTCTGTTCTTGGTGCAGGGGTGAAGCATCAGGACGCCTAGTTTATAGTCTCCTTCGTCTGCGGCTCAGAGCTAATCGTGTTTGACAGGTGGCTAGAAAGCAGCTGAACGCGAAATGGCTAAGAGCCAGAAATACCGTGACCTAGCGAAGCGATTTTTCAAAATTCCTTTGGAAGTGAATTATTAACGAAATGACAGACATTTCACCTCCTATGCAGGTGGCATCCTCAGTATGCACTGGCAACAAAAAAGAAAAAAAATTGAGCCAAGGTCAACCAGTCCATTAGTCACACATGTTCTTGTATATGTCCAGTGGGAGGGCGCGTTTTCTTTTTTTTTGCAAGCCGATGCGCTGCGGTGAATGAACCACGATTCCAGAAGTTCTCTTCCCCCCACCTTCGTTCACAAACCAGCGCTGTTGCATTGTTTAGGTCAAAGCTATGCCCTGTCGTCCAGCAGTGTTCAACAAGCTCCGCCTTAAATGCGTTGAATGGGTTGCTTTAGCAACATCCCGCTTGTGTTCTTTAGGCCTTGTTAACCCTTTCCTGCACATTTCACCGATGCGTTGGAATCCTCGCATCGTGCTTTTAGATCACATCGCCATGATCGTCCGCAGGTGGGCGGTGTTTGGATTTCGCGAACACATGTCCCAAGGTATAATAACGGGGCTTAAAAACAGTTTGTATGCGCAGCGGACGCGAAGCTCTCCAAACAGTCTGACACATCTTAAACATAAGGAACAGACACAATGGATGTCGTCTCCACTCGTGATGCACTCCCCGTTGCTCTTTGCATGCGCTTCTTACTGCCGTCGTTCCACCACGTTTTCCACTTAAAGTATGAGGCAAACGAAATGATTGCTTGTGTCGGGCCCCCTTTTAGGTTTCCGCTGTCTACATTTTTACCACGTGCAATTTTGACTACCCGCATGCCTTCACTCGTTATTAAATAATTTCTATCATTTGATTTGTGATCTATTATTTTATACAATAACGGGAAAGTAACAACGTTACTTTTTTAACTTTAACAGGTTATCTTTGAAAACTCTAAGTGTAACTGTAACAGTTACTTTTTTGGCTTAGGTAGCTGTAACTGTAACACTGTTACTTTTTACTGGTAACGTGCCCATGATTTATGCAAACTTTCAAGCCTTGTTTATGTTTCATGAGCTTTAGGATCGTCGATGTCCTTGATGTGGAAGTAGTTCCGCAGCCGCAGCAGCCGGCATGCAGTGTGTACTCACTGCCACAAGCACCACTGACACTGAAGTCGCTCATGGAGAGGCATATGCCAGGAACACATTTTAAGAGCCGAAGTCAAGTCGTGCAATGGCTTTTTCATGGCCTGTGCTCTTATACACTGTAAGCCTCTTTCGCATGGCATTAGCATGTTTATTTCATTTTATGCTCATTTCTTGGTGGCACAATCTGTTCTTCTGGATTTGGCTGTCAAGAACTGGATGCTTTATGGATATCTTGTGCCTGTGCATATTATTTGATTTATTTTTTTTTACAAAATACCACATTGTCCTCCGAGAGTGGGTGCTCCACTTGCAGTATTTGTAAAGCAGCAGATTATGATTATACCTAAAATAAAACTTTGGAGCAGCACTGACAAAAAAAAAAAAACGCCAGGCCTGCGCTGAAACCGCAGCGCAGTCACAGCGAAAGCTGACAGAGCGGCGTTTCTAGAGCCCGTTAAGCTCTCTTGGGGCTACAATACAAGTACACTAGAAAGGTACCCACTAAGCCATAAATCACAATTTTCATGAAGTTGGGAAGCACCTACTAAGCCATTATTCGTCATTCTGCGGAGAAGCGAGGCACCACCTACACGTCTGCAAGGCATTATGCGCACTTTGTTGACGTGACGACTGATGACGATGAAGAATTACGCCTCAGCCATTTGTAATGGGTTGGAATCTTTAAACGGCCAACCAGTTATGTAATTTGCATTGGGTGACGCCCGGTCGCTATTTCCCTCTCCCGTCATGCTGTATAACATACGTTGACGTGGGAGAGAGACGGGGGGCGGCGAAGAACTTTACTGAGACCCCGAGGAAATGGCTCATGCGCTTATGGCCTTCCTTGGCAACCAATACAAGTGCACTTGCGAGGAACCCACTACGCTATAAATCATTGTAGTTTTACTGAGACCCCGAGGAAGTGGATCATGCGCTTATGAACAAGTGCACTTGCGAGGAACCCACTACACTATATATCATTGTAACTTTTGAGAACTAGGGCAGCAGGCACTGTGCCATTTTTCGTCATTCTACGGAGAGCGTTGGTGTCTGCTAAACACATGTAAGGCATTATGCGCACTTTGTTTATGCTGTGCCTGATGACGATGAAGAATTATGGCAGAGCCCTTTGTAATGGGTTGGAAGCATTCAACAACCTACTCGTTGCGCAATTCGCATTGTGTGACGCCTGGTTACAGAATTCGCGTTGTGCGACGCTTGGTGCTTATTTTACTCTTCTACCACGCTATATTGCATATGCTAATGTGGTTCCTTCCCGACAAGAAGCCTGTATAGGACATTTTTGCAAAGCAACTTCAAGCACCGGCATGGCTCAGAGGTTGAATACTGGGCTCCCACGCAGAGGGCCCATGTTCGAACCTCGTTCCATCCTGGAATTTTTTTCTTATTTCGTTTTTTTCTTATTTCGAGCGATACTGGTTACGGACACCGGCGGCGGCGGCGGCGGCGGACAACTACGACACCAAAAACGGCCGGTGAAATGATCTCATAACAGCTTTCGCTGTAAAATTGCTTGCTCTTCTCTCAACAAATGGTGCCATATATCCAAAATCAACTGCATCACCCACCAGGGGCGTAGCCAGGAACTTTTTTAGGGGGAGGAGCACCTCCTTGTTCTGAAGTGGGGGTCGGGCAGGCAGATGTGATGAATGTCATTTTGAGCTCTGTATGCCATGGCAAAAATATTTTGGGGAGGGGGACAGGCTCGGTGCGCCCCCCCACCTTTGGCTACGCCACTATCACCCACCCATAAGCGGATGGACACAACCATTGGCTAATTCGAGCATGGTGAGCTGAATAGTTACCGTGGCCGTCGCAGTGTGCCGTGATGTGCCCATGCAGTATGCTGGTCATTGCACTTAAAGTGATCCGTGCGTGATTCACGCAAGTGATTCACGAGGCAGGAAACTCCAATAGTGAGGTAATCAGTGTGTACTTGGAAAAGTGTTGCAGGGCCCCTTCAAGGTCCTAAGGCATGTCCTGTGACTCATTTGTGCATCCAGCTGTACTGAAGCTTCACTAACAATGGCAGGAAAGTGGTGTGCCTTCATGGGTGCAGACTTGTGGTAGAGAAAGATAGTGTGTATCCACTCACCTACCACCATGTTTACATTTGTACTGCCTACCAAGCTGACTTTCCTCAGTTGTGCTAACATTTATCATGCAGCATATGGCAATAATCTTTGTTCAGTGCCTGCACATAAATATTGTGGCATGGTTCGAAGTCAAATTTTCACTGTTGGCTTTTGGGGTGTGTTGACACCTGTGAAAACTTCCACCTTGATTATGTTACATGGTGGTTGGTACACAAGTCAGTTTCTTTCACATCTGCTCCTCTATAGCTTACAGGGCTACAGCTTGCAGGCCAATATTTGTTCTCCTGGGTCTTTAAGAACAGAAATGGTTGTCTGTGCTCACACTTGAATGTGCTAAAAAAAGTCTCTTACCTGAAATCACTCTTTTCTAAGATATCCTGGGAAACTGTACAATGAAGCTGCCAGTGCCCTGGTGAATGCTTATCCGAACTTGAAGGACTCTACAGGAACTGGACACGTAAGCAGCTACTGTTATTGTGGCGAAGCCACCCCTTGTATACTTTGCTGACTGTACATAGTGTGCAAGTGTGTCACCGAGCGCTGCTTCATCACTTCCGGTTTGGGCCACCGACATGTCTGGGTACCTACGGACACTTTCACAGCCTATTGCCATGTCGCTACGTTGTGCTAGCGCCCACTCAGTTCAGCCTCAAGATGCCAGTTTGTGCAATTATTGGCTGTAGGTGAGGCAAGTCGTCCTTGAAAGTCGTAAACTCGGAACAAAGCATGGGGTAGTTCTCTTTGCCATAAGGTATTACCTGGCATTTTACAACTTCGCATATACAACAACTTCACAAAGAATGTCGATGTGTTTCTCTGGCGCACGTTAACAGAAACTACTTGAAGAACCTTGACAATATTTGCGTCTGCAAGCGTGTGTGACGTCATTATGGGCAAGTGCTATCCGAGAACTTACCTGTACACAAAGAGAAATAAACTTTATTTTACTACTAGTTGTGCATTCTTTTCGCCCATAGAGGAACAGAGCATACAACAAAATCGCATCATTACTGCACCTACAGGCTATTCGCCGCGACCAGCCATTTCGCTCTGCGTGCACAGTCAGCTCGTAAGGGACACTGTTGAAATGATGAGCACAATCACGGAGGTGGGATGGTTACATTTCACTGAAGTTGTGAAACAAAAAAAGTGTAGTTCGGTAGCATTTCGAAGTAACGCACAAATAAGGTTAAGGAACTGTTGGTTCTAGTAAAAGATCAGGTAAGCTCTCCAGTTTTTTTACCGCTTGTTACTTTCTCCGTTGTTTGTAGGTATGTCACTGCACACTAGTGCAAAGCAGTGGAAGAAAAATACAAGGCCAAAAGCAGCAAAACATTTCAGATGAGGCAGAAGTAACGGGCATTTTTTGTACTTGTATGTAATGCGACCGTGCGAAGTCGCCACCTTAGACTTGCACAATTTCCTTTTCTGCTGGTTTTCGTGAATGCAGAGAAAAGGGCCTCAACTTCATCACTGTTTAAAATGAGGAAAATTGTACTTTCTTGCTGCATGAACTACTTTGGTGGCATGGGCCACATCTCGCGAAAAATTTACTCGGTCCACACGACGACCTAGCTGTTTCCATGGGAGCTGCTTCGCTATTAGACACCCATCTTGTAAAATATTGTGCGCCTCAAGGGACTCCAGGCTTTCATTTGTATTTTGGCCGCACACCGGAGTGAAAATGAGGTAATTAGGTATGTTTGCGAAGGGCGTGGGCAACAAGTCGGCATCTGTAGTGGCATTTCTTCTCTGGAAATAGTGCAGGTCGACGTCGTCGCAGATTTAGATGTTACATAAGGTTGTATCGAGCCACCTGGCGAACTCGCTTGGTACAAGTAGCTTGCCGAAATATGGCTGCAAAGCAACACACAGCTTGATTTTCGTTGTGCACTGCAACAGGTGGTCAACCATCCAAACCCTGCGCTGCAGCGCATAAACTGCAGCTTGTACCCAGGAGGGATGGCAGGAGAGAGTGAGAGTGGCGGCGGTGATGTCACATGAACACTATGTATATGTAGAGTTAATCAGTTGGAGCACTTTTTTTCTACGTCACATTGTTAAGGCAAATACAGTGTCGAAAACTCTGCCACCATCCATGAAAGCGTGTTTCGGCATGCAACGATTGGCATTGGTTGAATTTTGGTGGCACCTAAGCCCCTTAGCTAATGCTTATGTGTGGAAGAAAGGTATCTTTGTGTGCATGATTGGATTCTTATGACGCTCTGTTTTCTGTGTTTTCCATTTGTCACTAGTGGAAAAATTGCAGATTGCTGTGCCAACACAATAGTGAGCATAGTTCTATATATTGCTATATGCAGGGCTGGGCAAAGATACTTCGAAATTGTATCGCGATACGATACAAGATACTCAGGCAACAAGTATTTCAGATGCAGATACAAGATACCACAACGCCGATTGTATCCGATACGATACATTCCAATTGTATCTAAAGATACTTCGATACGTTCGGGAATTTGTTATTATATATCTGTATATACGGTAATGTAGCACTAAACGCCCATGCACAAAAATGTTCGCTTGAACGTTTATTAACTGCGACCAATTTTGTTTCATTTGAATGAAATGTTTGATAGTATCTCCAAAGTTTTGTATTTCTTGCTGAAGGTATATTACTTTAGTTCCGAAACAACTTATTGGGGTTGCTTAACTGCTTACCATGAATGTATGGTTTCCTCAAGCACAACGTTGGACGCCAGTTCTACGAAATGCCCCGAGTGGCGGATGTATGTGTCCGTCTTCCCGGTCAGAGGCACGATTACCCTGTGAAGATAGGATGACAGAGCCCGTAGGGGGGAGTGAGTGAAATCGACGATGGGTCGGAGAGGGATTCCCGTTTTATGGACCTTTGGGAGGCCGTAGAAACTCGTGGCGGATTCGTTTCTGCAAATCAACTTCAGGTAGAGGTCTTGTATTTCCTGAGTTGTACAATCTACAAAATACACAGCAATCTTGTTCATATGTGCCTCCCGCCACAACCTCCATCCATAGCCCGTGCAACTTGTCAGTGCAGGCAACCTAGCAAAATTACTGTAAACATCGCCAACAGTTTGTCATCGCATTTGATGTCACACTTGTTCAGGCAGCCGGAGTCTGAAAAATTGAACGCCGTATCGTGGGGCATCCGAATATTCAGTCGTGGCCTTACATTACTTCAATGGGACAAGTGGTGGTGCGGGTAGTTGTATGAATTTTTAGCTTTTGAATAAACTGCGGGCACTGTATAGTATGATGGTGTTCTGGTGCTTTATTGTGCAGGGCAAAATAAATCTGCTGCAACCAGAGCCAGGACGCCCTCTGTATTTTTATTTGCAACGCCGCTGGCAAGCAAACCACTGACTGCCGTTTTGTTCAAGGTCGAACGAGTGGCATCACATTCTGTTCAACCTTCAATTCCTTCAGCACTAGTAACTGACGTCCCACAAGAGCATGCAGCAAAGCACTCATTATAAAAAGACAGGGCGTGCAAACACGGACACCAGAAAGAAGTCGCGACACCACAAACGCCGACTAACAACTGAAGAGACGCACAACAGCGGGAAAGAAACAAGGCACGGAAACTTACCTGCGCATGGCCATGCAATAGGCAAACCTATCAATCCGGCATGTGTGGGGGTCTACGTGAAAGATAACTGTAGAAAAACCATATATCCTGGCAGTATTCTCCTAAACCTTCAAAACTGCTGTTAAATTTTTTGTCGAAGCGTTTGAAGGTTGAAAAAAACGGCATAGCCATGTCCTGCCTCAAGTCTGCCCTCACCAAGACGTGTGAGCACAAAATGAGTGATAGCTTTCACGCACAGGTTACGTGTCTTTTAGATGTAGGTTATCCTTGTGTTGCAGTGGCCACTGTCGCTGAACATTTCAAGAAGTCCGTTAAGTCCGAGCATGGTTGCAGAAAGTGATAGGAAGGAACGTGTCGTAGGTATACCATACATTCATTGCGCACCCCACCGGCTAAAGGAAGTAGGAAGTAGTTATGGCGTTGAAGTTGTTTTCATGGCTGCCAATAAGTTAGGTAAGATTTGTGCCGCTGTGCAGAGAAAGAATGAGCGAGTAAAAGACAAGAAGCGGATCGATATTTGTTTTTTAAAACACACCAACAAATTCACTGATTGCTGTACATGTGTGGTGTATAAGGTCCCTTTCAGCTACGGCCGCTTCTACGTAGGACAGACAGGCCGCTGCATTAACCAGAGATTATTGGAACATAAGAGATCGCTAACCGGAGGCTCGCCTTCTAATCTATTTTTACATTGTAGAGAGTGTAAGTGTAAGCCGAAATTCGATGAATCTGTAGTTGTGTATCTGCGTAGGAATAAAGAAACCCGCCTGACCATTGATGATTGATAGGTTCGCCTATTGCATGGGCATGCGCAGATAAGTTTTTGTGCCTTTTTCTTTCCCGCTGTTGTGCGTCTCTTCAGTTGTTAGTCGGCGTTTGTGGTGTCGTGACTTCTTTCTGGTGTCCGTGTTTGCACGCCCTGTCTTTTTAGAATGAATACTTACCAACTAGCTCAGCTTTTTGTTATTCTCAGCAAAGCACATTTTTAAGCGTGATAAAGAGGTGATAAATGATGAGGTGATTTGGTATGTCAGCACTGCTACGACACGTTCATCATTCCGTGCTGCGGTGGCATCAGCTTCTTCCTTTATTTTTCAGCTTTCGTCGTCAGCCACTGCCAAGAAAGAGTAGCTTGACGAGACAAAGTGCAAGACACTGTTGTTTGTGGCTCTGTACCTTTCTTTTGAGAGAGCATTGCGAAAGTGAGCCAGGCCAAGATGCATGTGTCTCATCCTAGCCAAAAATAAACACCTTAAAACAGTGAAATGAAACTGAGCATCTTGAGAATGTTGTAATGGTTGAGGTTGATTTCTAGCTGCAGAGAAAGAATCTCACTTGTGGCAATGTTCAGGCTTCATGCCAATGAGGTTGCTTTCAGTTGAAATAGTGCATATTTGAAAATATTCTGTTCTAATGCACCTACTTCCTATTATTTGTATTTGAAAATGCTTCATTAGGAATGGGACCTTTCAATCATTTTCGAAGATATTTTATTCATCGTGCATTTTACTAACACCTCTCTTCTGTTTTCTTCTTGGATGAACTAAACACCACTCGTTACTATTCAAATTTGATTACGTAGTTTTTTAACTAACACGCTTATCAGAGAGATATCCTTGGGTAAAATGGCGTTGTCCACCTTGACTTAAAATAAAAGTGCGGTGTCACTTATGGAAAACCTGCAGAACTCTCAGGACTTTGAAATGTTGACTTGGTAAATACTGAATCTGTGTAGATTTCCTTGTTGCTTTGTACTACAAAGCAGATGGTGGCAACATGGTACTCTTTATAACCCTTCCTTTACCTTTCAGGGTACCACAGAACTGATTTGCCAAATGAAAGCTCCAACAATTGTGTAGTTAATGGATACTTCCCAATTTCCTTTTGGAAACTTTTACCCGTTCTGACTACATATTTGTGAAGGATTCTACTTTAAAGTACGGCAGCCTTCCCTATGTCACACAGGTTGTTTTTTACTATGCTAACATCACTGGTGATGATTCTGCTTTAACCACCCATTGTTCGGCCTGGTATAATGTAGTTGAATTAATTAAATTATTTTAATAATTTCTTTCTTAAATTATTTTAATAATTCGGCACAGAGACATACAGACATACGAGTTACTGCCGGAAAATATAAATTGGATCTAAGATTGAAAATTTAGTAAAACTGAAGTTACTTGCTTTTGTTTACTGCAGCAATACTAATATTGATGTTATTTTGCACTGTTGTCTACGTGAAGGCTCCGAACGAGTTTCAGTCCCAGACAGGAGTTCTCCTGCTGGAGAAGCTGCAAGATGTGCTCACCTCAGCATCTACAAAGATTCTTGGGGTGGCCAAAAAGAAGTGCCACTTGGCACACTTATTCTCTGCACTTCACATGGCAGCAAGTGCCACACAGCCTCTCCACAAAGGTATTATATTGCGTGAGCCTTGAGGGCTTTTAGTGGCAGGGATAGGTTTACATTGTTGGACAACCAGTCTGATGTGGTCCATGCATTGCGGTCAAAATGTGCCCAGGCCTGATGGGGTGCTATTGTGGGCAGCAACTCCAGTTCGGTGTTTGGACAATGTTGGATGAAATTAAGAATGTGGAATGTCTTCACAATTCAGGAGCTCCTGGAGCTGCATTGTTTATTCTTGTTATGAAATGCAGTATAATAATAAGGTCGATATCAAGGCAACTTAGTGCACTAGCTGGGTGAATCCAGATAGATAAGAATGAACCTAGTCGCCATTTCCGGCTTTGATGAAATTTACTTTAGGCATTGGATTTGGATGGAGAACAGCGATTGTCAGGTTAATTCTGTAAAAAAAGAATTTTTAGCCAAAATTTGTCAGCCTGACAGGTCTGGTGGTTAAAAACACTTATCTGCCAATTTCGGAAGTTTGAGCACATTTGGCGACCAAATGGTACGCTTTTAGGGCACTGTATATTTACCCAACAAAGAACAAATGATATGCAACTTTAGGAGCATTTTTAGTTTGCTGTGGAAAGAATTCTGAGAAAAAAAATGCCAACAGTTCGGAACCCGAAATATCAATAATCCAGGAATGTACTGCTCGAATTCAGAAATTCATAATAAGGAATTTATTGCTGTTAGCAAGTTAAATTAGTAAGGATAATGAAACTTGATATTGACTAGTATATGCACTTTTGACTGTTTTTCGTGGCTTTGCCACAGCCCTTTATCCATAAATATTGTGCTGAGATGTACAAGGATTACCAAAATCATTGAAATTTTAAATTAATTAGAAAACGATCACTTTTGATTTTTTATATTTATCTGGTCAGTTGCATGTTGTCTACCCATTTTTCTAAAAATGAAACTCATTACTTCAGCTCTTTGAGAGTTACAAAGTTTCATGTGACCAACTCTGCCTTGCAACTGTGCTACTGAATTCAAGCTGCAGATCAGATGCAAAGTCCCAAAGAAACTGTTAAAGAAACAACTGTACTGCCAGGTTCCATGGTGGGACCAGCTTTGTCTTGATATTTTCCGCTTAGCAAACTTTAGCAGCAGACAATCTGTGGTGACAACCACTTGCGGTGGCTAATGCTCGCTTTACACCAGTGCCACTTTGTTGAGGTGAACTCTGCTTGCACATGAAAGTGACGTTCACAGGGTGAATTACATAAGGAACATGTCACTGTCAAAAGTAAGAGCCGTTGATCACCAGCAAAGGTCCAAATCACGCAACGAAAACTGTTGGTGGTTTTGCTGTGAGTGCCTTTGTTGTTGGCAGTTAGCAGTTTTCCCTTTTCGCAGTAGTATGTTCCTCATCTCATTTTCCCCTAGCTGAGGTAATTTCAGCCCACTCCACCGCAAGCGTTTGTCACCATGGGTCGTATGCCCTAGTTTACCAAGTGACGGTTGCAAGAGAAAGCTTTCCATGTAACCAGATGGCACATTTGTTATATCAACAGTTTTTTGTGACTAAACTGAGCACAGTTACTTTAAACAATGTGCATCCAATTAAAAGCAGGAAGGGGAAGATGGAAACTTGTGATGTGAAGTTTGTAAACAGAGGGTGTGTACTGGAGCCAACGTTTCGACAAGTGGACTTGTCTCTTTCACGACAACGCCGCTCAAACCTGTTTACGAGTTTCTCAGTGCATCTAATTTGTAATGTAAAATTGGTGACGTGTCGTAAGGCTGAGTTTGTCAGACTTCACGCATTGTGACTTGTAAGGAACTGAAGTAATGCAATTTTTCGTTTGCGAAGAATAGCAGGCAACATTCTTGACATTAACCTGACATAAAGTTTAAAAAAAGACTGAATGAAGTTTTTTTCTTAAAACTATTTTCAGACTGATAATTTTTATAATCCGCATGAGTTCCAGCGAAACTTTATAGCATACAGTTCTCTGTCAAAGCCATGAAAATTATGTCAAAACAAAGGATGCACATCATAGTCAATATCCACCAAGTTTTATTAGGCTTTTAAATGTCCATTGTAATAAATTCCTGAATTACAGGTATGGTGAGTCATTCATCATGTTTGGGATCTTAAGTATTAATTTTTTTCCACAGCAAAGTTAAATAAAATACTCATGGTGGCATACATATTGTGACCAATAAGTGTACCATTTGGTACATTTAACGTGTGAGCATTTTAACTCCTTAACATTTAACCTGTGAGCATTTTAACTTCTTCATTTAACTGCGCATGCGCAGTTAAATGATGAACGCGCCGCGCCACCTGTCGGGAACCGACGAAACAGACCGCGAAGCAGGTCTCTCTACATGCGAGTCCGCCGCGTCCGGCGCGAAATGCAGCAGGATCTATTCGGAGCCGAACGACACTCGAGCGCGCCAGCAGCCGTCGGCCGCGTCGGCGGTCAGCCGACGCCGGACTATACAGAGTTGTTCTTTGCTTACGTAACGTTGCCGTCGACGTTACGCTGGAGTATATCAGATCCTTTACAGGTGTACTCGGCGTCTGCTCTCCCACGGCGGCGATTTGTCCTGCGTTTGATGCAATAACTAGGATGACCGAGAGAACGTATATATATATATATATATATATATATATATATATATATATATATATATATATATATATATATATATATATATATATATATATATATATATATATATATATATATATATATGGGTCATTCCATGCCAAGTGTCCCAGACGTGGCGCTCGCACATCGCAGATTTTGCTGATAAAATTTGTGCCTTTTTCCTGTGCCACATAGAGTATTGTGGACAACATTTTTGCTCGAAAAAAAATTTCACGATCATGGCGCCTCCTCGAATTTCGCTTGTATTTGTTAAACCGTGCCTTATAGAAAAATGTGTATAAAATCCATTTTTTGTGTGTTGAGCTTCGAAACCACGCTTGCGCCATCGCAGAGGTTCTGTTTAATTGTTCTATTCTTTAATTCCGAAAACTTTGTGTTTCACTACCAGCTACGTATCTTCAAAAACTACCAAAATCTTCAAAGTTCGTGATTTTTTCTTGAGCTATCTGGAACTCTCCAGATAGCTCCAGAGGGCCGTCTGCACACCACGTATACCAAGACAAACAAGTGTATACAATGTGCATTATTTCATTCAGTATGTGCATGCTAATTGTGCAGACGGCCCTCTAGCACATTGTGAAAACGGCGCCATAGGCTGCTCTCGGGCGTCCGTACTTACCATTGGGCCCGCCAAGCAAGCTCCCAATGTAACGCGAATTCATTACTCGTCGCCCTGACATCAACGCGAGAAGACTTTCGACCAGTCAAGGGTCGCTGACATACATCTCGCATCTTGCCTCTGCCTGTGACGAGTGTCAGCTGCAAGGGCGACCACGTGCTTTGCGGCGAAGCACCAACAAAAAGAAATGCAGGACGCGTTCAGAGGGCCAAATTCAAAAATTATTTTCTTCCTTAAAACAAAAAATGATTTGATTAGACTTTCTTCATTACTTAACGATGTAGTCTACTATCAAACGCCGCATGACGAGGATTTTTACTTGGACCGCATCAGTATGAAAAATACGGTCAAACATGCGACAAATCGCATATTTTCTGTAATTTCAGAATTTTTTTCGGGAAGATTTGAAGTCTATTTTACCCCTAAACATTTTCGTACTAAAATAAACTTTCCTGAAAATCATACTATTATTTATATTGGTTAGGGAGAGTTCCAGATAGCTCAAGAAAAAATTACGAATTTTGAAGATTTTCGTAGTTTTTGAAGATACGTAGCTGGTAGTGAAACACAAAGTTTTCGGAATTAAAGAATAGGACAACTAAACAGAACCTCTGCGATTGCGCAAGCGTGATTTCGAAGCTAAACCCACAAAACATGGATTTTATACACATTTTTCTATAAGGCACGGTTTAACAAATACAAGCGAAATTTGAGGAGGCGCCATGATCGTGAAATTTTTTTTCGAGCAAAAATGTTTTCCACAATACTCTATGTGGCACAGGAAAAAGGCACAAATTTTATCAGCAAAATCTGCGATGTGCGAGCGCCACGTCTGGGACACTTCGCATGGAATGACCCATTTATATATATATATATATATATATATATATAGTATATATATATATATATATATATATATATATATATATATATATATATATATATATATAATATATATATAGAGGTATATATATAGAGGTATATATATTGTCCGTAGTAGAGACAGAATGCACTCAAGCAGGCAGTAGCAGCGTAAAAGAAAGTGAAGGAACTCCTTTATCTAGCGAACTTGTGCCAACACGAAAGGAAAACTAAACTGAGAATAACACGGCCGCGGATAGCCAGCCGAAAGCAAACGCCGCCCAACAACAACTGCCCGACTCAGTCGTAAACAAAACGAGAAGAACGCGCGCAGGCCCTCCTCGCCCACTCAGCTTGACAGCTGCGCAGTAATTTCCTTGTGCCCCGTTTATCTCACGAACGGGCCGTCACCCTAAACCAAGGCATTCGCTATCAATATATACAAGACAACATGTATCGAAGATAGCCGGTTTGTACCGTACTAGCACGCGTGGCACTACCCTCCCGTGAAGGAACATCATCCCGATGTTGGAGCCAAAAAATAGGGAAGGCAACTAAGATGGTTAGCAAGGGGAAAAATCATAGGGCTGTTAACGGTCGCAGAAACTCTTGGGGCGTACGACGTGGACTGTTTCCGGACGCGACCGACTTCCTTGAATTTGTGTCATTCCGTCAGGGACAACCTCGTACACATGTGAACTCAGCTGTCGAGTGTCCTTGTGGGGGCCAAAGTAGCGCCGAAGACTTATCACTGAGACCACGGCGGCTGACGGGTGCCCATACCATCACACGGTCACCAGGCGCGTACTGCTGGTGGTGATGTTTTCAGTTGTAATGACGGGCGTCGATGTGTTGTCGCTTGATGTGAATGCGGGCCAGCTGGCGGGCCTCTTCGGCGCGTTGAAGAAAACCAGCAACATCCATGTCAACATCTTTGTCGTCAACATGAGGCAGCATGGCATCGAGCATGGTGGTAACTTGGCGGCCGTAGACAAGCTTGAAGGGAGCCATCCGCGTTGTCTCCTAGTGTGTAGTATTGTACGCCCCGACTGCAGTACTTTTGTTTCGGCAAACCGTTTCGGATAATTGGTCGCTACCACTAACCACTTGTTCCGGGAATGTGAAGTCGGAAAGGGGCCAAGTAGATCTATGCCTATTTGCTGGAAGGGTCTTGATGGTAGATCGATGGGTTGAAGAAGTCCGGCCGGCCTTTTCGCTGGAGGTTTCCTTCTTGACAGTGTCGACAGGTTTTCATGTAGTGCGCGACATTGTTGTTCAGACATGGCCAATAATATTTTCTTGTATTCTTTTCAAAGTACGCGTAAAGCCAAGATATCAGGCCGTAGGTGCATCGTGAGCCGCGTCTCGGACTTCTTGTCGCAGGCTTGTCGGCACAACGAGGAGGTACTTTGATATATTCGGCGAAAAGCTTTTCTTAACGAGAACGTTGTTTTACAGGCATAGCGATGAAAGACCACGCCTGAATAACCGTGGCGGTGAGTCATTCTTGCCTTCCAGGTATTAGTCGACGTGACGTAGGTCTCAATCGCCGCATTGGCCCTGTGCAATGGTGCTGTCACTGGTAAGCCCAAGGAAAGCGTCGTCGTCGTTTGCATTAGCCGGAGGTGGGTCAACAGGTGCTTTTTACAGGCAGTCGACCAGAATGGTCTTTCAGGTTGGCCAGCCAGCAAAGTGCATGATGGTCGGTCACAACTCTGAATGGCTTGCCATACACGTATGGGCAAAATTTAGTTAACGCCCAAACGACGCCAAGGCACTCCTTTTCGGTCGTCGAATAGTTCCTTTCAGCATTAGATAGTGCCCTGCTGGCGTAGGCGATAACACGTTCGAAGCCACCTTTTTCTGAACGAGAACGGCGGGTAGTCCGACACCGCTTGCGTCCGTATGTATTTCTGTCTCTGCATTCTCGTCGAAGTAGCCAAGAATGGGCGGCGCCTGCAGATGTGGCGTCCTCTGAACGCATTTTCCTCAGGCTCGTTCCATGTGAATTGCGTGTCTGCTCTAGCGATGCGCATGAGAAGCTCGACTAAGTGTGAAAAGTCCCTCACAAAACGCCTGTAGCACGCGCACAGCCCCAGAAACCTGCAAACGGCTTTCTCGTCTGTGGGCCGCGGGAAATTTGCAAGGCCTATAGCAAAGAAGTTGCACATGCAGGAAAAATATCCAAAACAGGAGTACAGCGGTGGCTGAGCTGCTCATTCATGTCCAACCTCTTACAATGAGATTAAGAACAAGTACCAGCGTCAGCACTATGTGCAAGCACATTTCCCCTTTACACCTCCTGGGGAACAGATTTTAGACAGCACGGCAAAGTACCACTATGTCCATTTGTGCAAACTGCTAACTGCTCTCTGTGAGATTCCTGACATTACAGCCCACACGACCACACCGAAGTGTGAGAGGAGCACACCTTCCACGTACAGAGACTACACCAATAGTGCTGTGTACAGAGAGCATCTGCAACATGTGATACCAAAGAAGAGAACGCACAGAATAGTCTTTTGTTTTAACAGACGAAATCGAAGTGGTGAATCCGCTAGGAGCAAAGCGAGGAAAGCACAGGCTGCTCACTGTGTACTGCAGCTTGTTGAACCTTCCCGTGAAGCATAGGTCGAAACTTCAGAATATATATTTGGTTCTGCTATTTCGCTATATTCTTGTGAAGACACATGGCCTCAGCAAAGTGCTACAACCGCTGCTGGCTGACCTAAACCAGCTGTATGCAGATGGTCATAGGTTTTACTCCGAGGAGCTGAGACAAAGGCCACAGTCATCGTGTTTCGCTTCTGCGGGGACAACCTTTCGCTGAATTTCTTGGGCGGATTTACCTGCTGTTTCAGTCATTGTAGTGTCTGCAGATTCTTTGTGGTTTCTGTGACACATTTCCCAACGAAAACCTCTGATATGATGTGCCAGCCACGCACCCTAAGCAGCCACTAGTCGCATATTCAAGCTATTGCAGTGAGTCCTGCCAACAAATGCTTGTATGGTGGAAATGAGGCCTCGCCCCTTTCATAGTTGCCATACTTCGATGTAACCAGTCAATTACCGCCTGACATCATGCATGACATTTTGCAAGGGGGAATAGGATGTGTCCTAAGACACGTTCTGAAAGCACTCCTTTCCATTGACTTGCTGTCTAAGCAGAACCTTGATGAATTATCTTCATTTAGGTATGGACCAAATGACGTGAAAAACAAACCTACAGCAATCAACAGGGCATTCATGAACAGCAACACTGTGTTAATAGAAACTGCTTCAACCAAATTGTGCTTGCTATGGTTTTTGCCTTTGATTCTCGGAGCAAGAATTCCGAAAGGAAATGAGGATTGGGAGCTACTGCTGAAGTTCCAAGAAATTGTTAACATTTTTTGGCATCTGAAATGACATCTGCACGGCTTATTCACTTGGAAATGCTTATGCAGCATTTCGTGCAGTAACCCCTAAGCTGTACTTCAAGGTGCATTATGCCAGATTCGTGCGCGAGGTGGGAGCTCTTCGACATTTCTGGTCGATGAGGTTTGAAGCAAAATATCAGAGTCTCAAGAAGTTGGCAGCCTGTGCCAAAAACTTCAAAACTCTGAAATACACACTAGCAAAAAGGCACCAGTTGCGACAGGGTTACCAACTACACAATCTTCAGCTGTACCAGGAGCTCAAAACCTGATAAAGTAAGCCTGGCAACTGGTATGCAACCCCTGCCTGTGCCAAAGATGTGCTTCCACCCACAGCCCACGAGGTTAATAGTGCTACGCTTGACATATGCAGCTACAAGTGTGGGAGTGTTTTGGTGTCCACAGGGGAGAAGGGCCCTGAGATTCACAAGATTGACTCGCTCTTAGTATCAAAGGGAGTCCTGAACTCTGAATGTGATGTACTTTGACAGACACAGGTCCTGCTATTGTGTTCAAGAATCAAGTGAGCAGAAGTTCTTGGGGCCTAGTCACGAGTTTGAACATTACTTTCCAGACTGATCTTGTGCCGAAGTGGGAGACTGCTGTAAACCTTGGCACAAAACTGCAATATTGCTCTCACCTTATAAGGATCATGAAAAGAAAATGAGAGTGCCCGGTTGTTGCCCGGCTGTAATTTTTCCTGCTTCAACAAGGATTCGACATACCGATTCCGAAATATTTCGGCGCTCTATTCGGTCTATTATTATTGACGCCCGATTGAAATCTCAGTTTTCTTGGGCTCCTAAACGACTATGCGGCACTACTGGCCGCCATAGGCACAAACGTGTGAAGTCATGCTAACGGACGTTTTAAACACAGCGTAAGATTTCTTTTGCCCCAAAATAGTACATTTATAGGAACCTAAAAAAGAAACAAATAACACAGCAACTTTTGCGCTATGAGTTGTATACTCTGCAAGTACAGCACTCGATCTGCTTGCTTCCGCTTTCAAGTACATCCGGGCTCCGTCATGTGTGTATTTTTGCCTTCGCTCGCTCGGTGCAGCGTGCCAGTTTCTTTTTCTTTCTGGTTGTGTTATGTTGTGTTTTACGGCGTGTTTTGGGTGGCCTAGACCTCGCTATGCCAACCGTGTGCGTCGTCAGACAGCGCCGTACAACTAATCAAAGTAGAAACAACGCTGTCTTTCCCAAGCACCCGGAGTCACAACTGATATGGTATGATGCTACGAATCTCGGCCAACTATGGCTCAGCAAACATCGCTGCATCGCCATGTTTTGTCGACGGCAGAGACTTTTCATCGGCAGATTTAAATTGACGTCAGCTGTACAGTTGAGGGGAACGTGAGCTGGGAAATCGTAATTGTGGTTTTACATTTATTAAATGAGCCCGGACGATGAAACGAGTCCAGGTATATTATTGAATGGACGGCCAGGATTCCAAATACACACGCAGTTGAAAATTTTTGGGAAAATGTTTCACGACTCCTTTAAGTTCCTCACTCTATTATGTATTCCAAGTATGGCATCTTCCAGTGATCTCTTTTTTATGTCTTGGAATAAACGTCTTGATGGCTATGACTTCTGACATTTCATTAATTTATTTGGTGTAGTCCCGGCCGCGGCGGCTGCATTTTCGATGGAGGCGAAAATGTTGAGGCCCGTGCGCTTGGATTTAGGTGCACGTTAAAGAACCCCAGGTGGTCGAAATTTCCAGAGCCCTCCACTCGGCGTTCCTCAGAATCATATCGTGATTATGGGACGTTAAACACCACATATTATTATTTTTGCTGTAGTGTGTTAACAGGCCTCTACTAGCTTGGGGCATAATTATTTACCTGTGGCACCCTTTCTGGCATTACAGCAGACGGTGATGGGCAACGATGCACAGCAGAAAATTGTAAAAGCCAATGGCTAATGCACTAAATGAAATACAAAAGATTATAAGGTTTCATTATTATAAAATTTCATTGCTCATAATACAGCCGAGCCCACTTATAGCAATATTCAAGTGCCAAGGAATTGTCGTTATTATAACCAGTTGCTGTTACAACTAGGATTGCTGAGGTGATTTTGTTCTAGTAGGTCATTTTTCATGATTTGAGGAAGAGTAACAGTCTGTCAGCTTCGCTTGCTTCATCAAAGCCGACTGAATTTTCTGTAGAGCATCTTATTCCTTCGCGTTGTCACGAAGTAACGAGAATAGGAGGTGTGACCTCCTTTGTTTGTATCAATAAGCATGAGCGCAGTTCATTCATCTCGAGAGATGTAAAAGACTTGCGTGAAAACAATCTACCTGGCATTCATAGTTCAGCAAAAATATGGGAACTCACTCAAACTCGCTCAAGGAACATATTTCGCTCCGAGAGCTCACTTGGACTCGGGCTCACCGAAATTTTCCTCAACGGGACTCACTGAACCTTCTCTCAACTGGATTCACTTGGATTCAATCTAACCAACATATTGTCCAGTCAGACTCACGTTTTCGATGTGTGTCTGAGTGACCCTGGGCGATTTGACTCCTGAGTCCGCTGGCGTAAAATGAGCTTCTCTGGTAATGGTGTGAATGCTTTTTATCGCCAATATCACGTAATCAGTACTCTACATTAGGCCTTCTGATCTTGTACCTTCCTATAAGAGTTATCGGTGGTTGCCATCCACTCAGAACGTCTTTATGAAATGTGCGACCAACACGGGATATTTCTATAAGAACGTCCCGTAAAAGAGGTTGCGGGGGAGGTCATAGCATCCCCCCCGCTAACTGGTGCGTTGATGTATGTGTGAATAGATTATGGTTAGTGCTCCGTGTTTTCGGTGTTGATTTTTCTGGAAAATCGGCGGGTGTTTATCGGAGTTTATAATTTTCGCGGAAATTCGGAGTTTATCTCAGCTTATTTTTCGTAAATTCCCAATTCTCTGAAAATCAGAGTTTTGCATTATTCTCAAAGCCCCAAAAACCTTAGACCGATTCATATCTGAATACTAAAACATCAAATCACACGAAGCATATTTTATTTTTTTCTAGATGGTTCGACTGCACAAAAACATACATGCACAAGCGAAATACTTGGACACAAAACACCTGCATTTTTGTGTATAACAACCTTAGCTTAAAGCTTATTGTAAAACACGCAAGCATTCTTTGCGGGGTTGCTGTCAGTGATCAAAGCGCGCTCTTTTCGATTGAGGACTCTTAGCTTTCAAAATGCCCTTGCAACGTTAGCGCATAAAAACACGAAGTGCCAAAAGACGCAGCGCGCAGCGTGGAAGCACTGGCCACTGCACATTGTGAAGTCTCCCAAAACGACAGGGGTTCAACAATGTTACATATTTCATGGCACTGATAGCTCGCAAAACCAGTCTGAAGTTGGCTCATGTCGTCAGTTTCAAGAAGCACTAACTGAAAAATGAACGCGTAGGTTTCCGACGCGCAGGGTAGCTCATGCTTCACATTCGGATTCGCAATTTGATCACAGAACCAAAACGATTTTTTGGTGTACTGGAGTTGATTGCACAGGTTCCCCTCAGATGTCTGTATCCACTTTTCGGTGACAGCAGCGTAGTATCTGTAAAAGTCTGCGACAGTCGTTAAGCAATCATTCTCGTCAAGGACGTCCAACAGACTTGTGACACCTGATGCGAAGACTCCCGTTGGAGTGACTGATGAGTGCGTGCAAACGAACCCCCAGTATGGAATAAACTTGGAGCACCATGCAGGGTACTCTCTGCCTCAAGTTCTCTAATGATTGAGAGCACGGCACACGAATTGGTTTTCAGAAACGTCATCTTAACAAGCAAGTCGTGCACAGCTTCAGGCGATGAAAGAAGAGTCTTGAGCTTCTCACACTTCGCACCCGTGGCTTCCGATTGGTTTCACGTTCTCTTGGCTTCCGAGGTGGCTTCTCAAGAAAGACAAAATGGCGCGCCAGTAGTCCAGAATATATTCTAAAGCTTCATAAAAAGAGTATCCCCTCGACAGACATACCGTTTTCAGCCACTTGATGGTCGTGCCCATGGCCAAGCACAGAAGACCAAACTTACGGCGCAGCTCCCGCGACGACTTGCACAGAGTAGAAAAGTGCACAACAAAGTCGTGACCTACGTTCGACGAGCTCGTCCTGAATTCATGCTCCAGAGCGTTGTTGACTGGGTGGCAGGGAGCTTTGAATTGAAGCGCCTTGAATTCGAGTTTGGAGAATTGCAAATCCTTGTGAAGCTTCTCAGAAGCATTTAGGAAGCCGAGTCGGAGCACAATTCAGCTACGTCGCCTAATACAGCTACGCGCGGTAAAGTTTAAATCTGTCAAACGAGATGATGTATCAATGAGCGCTTAGAAATTGCCCTTTCGATAAAGAACGGAACCAGGTCCCATTGGCCCTTCAAATTGGAGTTTATCGGATAAAGCCGAATTGTCAAAAATTTTACCGGCGAATATTTATCGATTTTTTTTGGGTAAAGCAAAGACATGGCTCCCTAATTATGGTATAAACGTAAGCTGATATAAGGCTGATAGTAGTGCTGACAGGTGAGTAGATAGGACCATAGGTCGGCAATAAAAGGTGGAGCTCGCTCTGAGTCACCCACGGAGAATATTTTGCTCTTAGGGCTCACTCGCACTCAGACCAATTAATATTTTTCTAAACAGATTTCACCCGGACTCGCACACTAAACTTTTCCTCAGCCGGTCTCACTCGGACTAAACTCGTCAATATAATAAGCACCTGGACACGCTCAGACTCAAGGCTCGTTCACACCGGCGACTACCAACGGTCGCGCGACTACCTTAGTCACAAAGCGGCTGGCCGCAAATGGTCGCAAATGGCCGTTTCGGTCGCAAAGCGACTGCTGTGGCTCAGTCGCTCGCTGCTCGATTTTTCAGTCGCGCGAATGTAGTCGCAAACCTCTGAGCCAATCACATGCGCAGGAACAGGACGTCACCTTATTTTACGGGACAATGGCAATACGAGCTATGATATGAGGAGACGTGAATTCTGTATGGCGACGGTTATAAGTCCCACGCAGGTGTGAACATCGGTCGTTTTGAGTCGCTTTTTGATTCCATTCGCAAATGGTATCGCGACCTGTGCTAGTCGCAGGTGTGAATGAGCCTTCAGACTCACAGCTCGGCCTGAGTGAGTCGACTCATGGGAGCTTGCCGACCTATGCTGGCATTCGACCTGCCAGGGATGCTAGTGCCATCAAAATCTGACACTTCTTTAGAGCTGGCTCACAGCAGCCGATTGTAAAATTGTGATCGCAATGATCTGGGAACAATACATTGTAGTAACGTGATATTTTACTATGGGACACATACGAAAGATGATGGTGCCACTGTTGTTCATTGTCATAAAAAATATATTGTTTACGGCCAGCAATGAGAGCTTACTCCAACTGCACGCAGTCTTGTGAACGGAAGATAGATGTGAGAATCCAGTTTTGCAATTAAATTCCCGCACTTCTGGTTCATTATGAACATGCTCAGACCTATAACGCGGTAAAATGTACTTCTCACATTGAATTTCACCCCAAGTTTGATAAATACTGGCAATTTTTTTGTTTCTATAAAGACTCATTTCAGCACCTGCTTTACATACCTTACGCCTGCTTCTCAGCCATATCAGCTAGGTAAATATTAGGTTGCTAAGATTTCAACATTTTCTAGATTGTTCTTACAATAAAAGCTGTTAATGCATACTCGAAAGTTACTAAAAATTGTTCAAATTAAAAGTTCGAATTGTCAGCGGGCGTCAGAATGAAGTACATCGTACCACACTGCACAGACAGAACCCAAAGAAGCCACCTCTGGACTCGTTATTTCAAACTAGGCGCTACAACGGACTCGTGATTCCGTAAATCATGTTAATAGAGCTCTAACAGCGAACAGAATTAATTGATCAGTGATTGATAGGTGCTCAGTGATTGATAGGTGATAGGTGCTCTTCAAGGCCTTCGGCCTTGAAGAGCACCTATTTTCATTATTTTCTTTCGGTAAAGCACCCCGCGGGGGAGGCCCGCGTCCCTTGCCCCCCCCCCCCCCGGAATTCGGCCTGGTCATGTGCGTCTCACAGAGTGCAACAAGATATAATGCAGCTTCTGTACAGGTTAGGTTCTTGCAGAAGAACTGATAGCTGGGCCAGTTGGTGATAATACTTGAACATGTTTACCTTAGCGCAACGACGACGAGGACAGAGAAGAGGAGACAAACCACAACACTGACTCGCAACTGAATATTTTATTAGAAGACAAGAACGAAAAGGGGGCACTCTCACACCCATGTGACACACAAAACCAATGAAACGGCAGGTCAGCTGACATCCTGAAGAATCATTGGTTTTGTGTGTCACATGGGTGTGAGGGTTGAAGTGCCCCTTTTTCGTTCTTGTCTTCTAATAAAATATTCAGTTGCGAGTCAGCGCTGTGGTTTGTCTCCTCTTCTCTGTATCCTCGTCGTCGTTGCGCTAAGGTAAATAGGTTCTTGCATTTAATGAAAAAAGCTTTATACTGTCAAGAAAGCCGAATAAGTTTGTGCTTTTTCAGTTATGAAAGCTACATTGCAACACATTGACACTGTAGACATTCTGATCACTCCCATATACTTGTATTAAGTAACAGCATTCAGCAAGTGCCAATTTATAATGTAGCTGTTTAGCTGAAGTGCCTTTTTTCGTGAGAAACACATATGACGTTTTGCACAAGTTCAATTACATTTTTCATTATACCACTGTTGCATAGTACAGGGGTCATCTTGCAAAACAAAGGCATTATGCACATCTTTTATGCGAATGCATAACTGTCGGTGACTGACTGCACACATGATGTAATTTCTTTTGATACATCATCAGGACAAATAGAAGCGTTCCTAACATGAACCCTTGTGGACCACCCAAAGTCATGTCAGATACGTTGGACGATGCACCTTTTTCTCTGCGCACCGCTTTCTGAGATTTGGCTGTCTCACCAAGTTACTTCACTATCATTTGATAGGTATAGCAATAGTAACCCAATAAAGGGTGTTTCCAAGCAAGATCGAACAAACGATGGCTGGTCGACCTCTTAAATTTATTTCAAAATATTATATATTATTGCCTTATGAGTGGAAAGAAGAGATCCACAATTTGTTTTGCCGGCAAAATTTTTTTAGAAGCACAGGAAATCAATAATGACGATGAGGTGGAGTGGAGCGCTCATCCGCTCTGCTGTTTTGGCCAAATTTCGTAATCAATTGCACAAGATATATTAAACTTAGGTAGCTGAAATTTCTTTAACTAAATATATGCATGTTTTTGCTTCTTCTCAGGTATTTTTAGTTGTTTTTGTGTAGTTGAGATGTTTTTATAAAAAACCTCAAAATTGGCCCAGGAAACGTTATTTTCTTTACTTAGAAGGTCTTTATCTGAAAAAAAGCCTTGTAGCAGAGCGACGAAAATTTCACATTAAGTTCTTCACGTACTTATCTACCAAACTGCCGAATCCTATAATTATATATCTTTTCAGTATATCTTTTCAGTAAAGAGATACGATCGGGCTAATTTCATGAAAACACCGAACAATGGAAATTTCTGGCGACAATTGAAAAACCCAATTTTTTATTTCTTAAACTTTGCAATGTCGTTGCACTAATAGTTACGGCCCCTCCAA
This sequence comes from Rhipicephalus sanguineus, assembly GCF_013339695.2. Taxonomy (NCBI): domain Eukaryota; kingdom Metazoa; phylum Arthropoda; class Arachnida; order Ixodida; family Ixodidae; genus Rhipicephalus; species Rhipicephalus sanguineus. The sequence continues at coordinate 134,449,334 of NC_051183.1, read as the reverse complement.
TGAGACCCTTAGGCAAGGATTGGCAATTCCGACTTCTTGCCCAGCAAGTGATGCAGGCAGGATTGAATTTCTTTTTATTAAAAGGCCAGCAGTACCAAAAAAGGTGTTGCCGGCACTGAAGACGTTAATTTTGAAATTATTTGGTCACTGCAGCGGCCACGAACGCAGGGCTACCGAGCAGGCGCGCGCGCACCCGAGATTCTCGTTGTAGGAGACGGCGCAGTGAGAGCTCGTTTTCGCGTCCTCAGACCGATTGAGTTTGAAACAGCAACACCTCTCGGGTGACTTGAACGCACGTGCACCGGTAGTCGCAGTGATCTGGTTAATGACGTCGATTTCTTTTTCAGTGGGCATAAGAATGTCATCGTTAAACTGTGCGATCCGTGCAGATCTTTCATTGCAGTGGTAGCAAAAGCACGCGTAGCACAAGTAGTCCGTCTCACTGATAGTCACTGATCTTTCGGGCGTTAAACGTTCCTTCAAAGCATTTATGTCTAGGTCGGTAACTCTGCGAAATTTTGGCTTATTTGCAATAATTAAAGGAGTACTGACACGATTTTGAGACATCGCAAATCGGAAATTTTTTTTTTGCTTCGTTGGTATGCAGTGTCAACGCTGTCCACACACAGGAGTCGGAGAACACGTGTAAAATATTTTAATTTGACTTTGAAGTTTTTGTCGCTGAGCATCTGCAAGCCAGCCCCACTGCAACGACCTTATCCCGACGAGTCAAGACAGTTCCCCTGAGTTTGCGATTTCTGCGTCCTGCATGCAGCCTAAATCGTAGAAATCACTATCAGAGTCACTGGACGACAATTCACTCATCGTTGTTTATGTGCACCACGAGCAGGCGACGGATTTGCCGCTAGTAAGTTGCGAGTTTCTGTATCTCCGTGACGTCACACTGCTACGAAACGACACTGAGAAGCCACCCCCTCGATATCGAAACCGAAAGTGTCTTTTTCAGGTGGCGCTAGTTAAAATATATATGATGCATTCCCAGGCACCACAATAGCAGTGTTTTTATTTAGAGCAACAATCCAATTTTTTTTTTAATTCGTGTCAGTACTCCTTTAAGCTTCTTGTGTTTCGAAAGCTCGTCTCCACAATACACTCATTCAGAACTATACTTTCTCGCCATGAGACACACAGGAGGAGTAGAGTAAAAGCAAAGCACAAGAACTATCCACGCCGAATGAAGTGTGAACAGCGCACCGAACACGCGGCCAGTTCAGGCCGTCTGCTGCCGACATCTAAGATAGGCAAGCGCATCCGATCCGGTTACCCATAGTTTTGCTTTTCTTTCCTTTGACATTCCATATTTTGCTTTGCCACAGGAGCGCCACGTTTATGCTTTCCACTGATCGCAACTGGCGCAGCGCAGTTTCTCTGGAAGCAGCGTGCGTGAAGCGAGCGCTCATAGCTCCCTTATATAGTTTTCATCTTGCTTCCATCTCCACCGCGTTATCAGCGCCTAGCTGCGATGCGAACACAGGGCGGATAGAATAGCGAAGCTTCGGTGCACGTGCGTTCAAGTTACCCGAGAGGTGTTGCTGTTTCGAACTCAATCGGTCTGAGGACGCGACAACGAGCTCTCACTGCGCCGTCTCTTACATTCTTGAAAACTTTTCAGCGCGAACTGGACGGAGCACAAAGAAGAGGACACAAGGATGGATGGATGGATACAACTTTATTTGAAATATTCAAAGTGAGTGTGGTTGGGCTCCTAGACGTCCGGAAGCCCCCTGGCCGACATCTCTAGGCAGGCCCGGTTCACCAGCGTCAGCTGGTCGTCCGAGCCAGTGGCCCGAAGAGCGGCCTCCCACGAGGAAAGGGAATGATTGGGAATAGGGTCTACCACCAAGGGCTTTGGGCAGCTCCAAAAATAGTGGAAAAGATCAGCCCGGGGAGCCCCACAGACGAGCGCTGAAAGTAGAGAGGTGGGCGAGTTGGAACTGATGCATTCTTGAAAACTTTTCAGCGCGAACTGTACGGAGCACAAAGAAGCGCTCGTCTTGTGTCCTCTTCTTTGTGCTCCATCCAGTTCGCGCTGAAAAGTTTTCAAGCATGCATCAGTTCCAAATCACCCACCTCTACACTTTACTGCGTCTCTAACAACGAGCATCTCGGGTGCGCGCGTGCCTGATCGGTAGCCCCACGCTCGTGGCCGCTGCAGTGACCAAATAATATCAAAATTAACGTCTTCAGTGCCGGCAACACCTTTTTCGGTACTACTGGCCTTTTAATAAAAAGAAATTCAATCCTGCCTGTATCTTATACACTTGCTGGGCAAGAAGTCGGAATTGCCAATCCTTGCCTAAGGGTCTCATTGGAGGGGCCGTAACTATTATTGCAACAACATTATGCAACATGTTCTCAATGATTGTGAAAGCTGATGTGGAGGAGAATAAGTGGATAAAGTTTAGGAAAGAGAAAAAATGTTTGTTTTAATTGTCGTCAGAAGTTTTCATTGTTCGGTGTTTTCATGAATTTAGCCCGATCGTATCTCTTTACTGAAAAGTTATGTAAATATAAAATTCGTCAGTTTGGTAGATCAGTACGCGAAGAACTTCATGAGAAATTGTCGTCGCTCTGCTACAAGGCTTTTTTTCAGATAAAGACCTTCAAAGAAGAGAAAATAACTTTTCCTGGGCCAATTTTGAGGTTTTTTATAAAAACATCTACTCTACACATAAAAACCTTAAAACAAATAAAAAAGCAAGAACATGCATACATCTACGAAATTTCAGCTACTTAACTTTAATATATTCTGTGCAATTGATAACGAAATTGGGCCAAAACAGCACAGCGGATTACCGCTCTACTCCACCTCGTCGCCATTATTGATTTCCTGTGCGTCGAAAAACATTTTCCCGGCAAAACAAATTGCGGATCTCTTCTTTCCACTCATCAGGCAATAATATATAAAATTTTGAAATAAATTTAGGAGGTCGACCAGCCATCGTTTGTTCGATCTTACGTGGAATCACCTTAAAGTATGATTAACTTAATCTACATGAAATGCCTTTTTTCGGTCTACTGACTATTCAGTCTTTCCTACTAGACTAGTGTAGTGCCTCACATATACCATGTACAAGCTCTCTAGCTAAATGACAAAGGGAACACCGTGTTGAAAACACTGTGTATTAAGACAGTGCAATAAATGTACGTAATTTGAGCCATAGTGCTTACATGTATAACCATTTGAAATGTTTGGCAGGCAATAGCGATACTTAGGAGTGATAGAGGACGTTAGTTAAAACCTGACTCCTTGGCCCAAATGTGCATACTGGAAGGATGCATTACACCTTACAGTTATTGGATAGGCTGTCAGTCACACATAAATGGCACGACAGTATCAAGCGTGCAGAAGGACGAAATATCATCTAAGTTTAAACAAATGTAATCATCTCACTGATGTGTGCTGTGAAAAATGAGGGACCTCTCTGTTATTTCTGACATAGAAAACACTGACACGATTGCGGCACTATAATGATTAGTGGTAGCACTCACATAATTTTGCTATGTAGCGTTTGCCTCATTGCAGAGAAATAGTGTCCACGAGTAATCATCAGCCACGTATTTTGTGGTTATCTGGCTTTCATTGAAGGAAATTTTAACCCAAAGCTGAAAGAAAAGACTGACTAGAACGTTTGCAGGCCTCTTGTATCTCAGTGGCCAATAGTATCCAAACACCTTGTATATATGGCCATTTGATATGCAAAGTTTTAGTCATTTGTCTCAGTCTATTATAATTTTGTTAGCCTTCATGAACGAGAGGGTGATGTCAAGCTGGCCTTTGGTGTGGTCAAATGATACTTGCTCACCCTGATCAGAATGATTAGAACATCATTCATCAAGTTCAGTAGTAGTAAAAACTGGTATGCAAGCAGGCAATAGCACAAAGGGAATAGAAATGCATTTTCTCAATAGCTATCATCGAGATGGATGTGTGAGAAGTGTACTGAAACTGTGCTGAGGAGGCCAAGTACTCTAAAATTTCGAGAAGTTTTTCATGCATTAGCTGGTTCCTTTTGTATAATCATGTAAGTATGAAGTACATAATGCCTAAACCATGTTTAAAATACTTATTACATGTCCCTGCATAGCTGGTGAGTATGGGGGGCTGGGGGGCTCAGGCCCCGTCCGAACTGCTTCATGAGGGGCAGAGCTCACCGCTGGCGCGGGTCCAGAATTGAATGACTGCCTAGCCTGGCGTTGAGCGGCGATTGAATTGCCGGGTGCGCATTTCCATTGTCTTTTCTATTGCAGTTGCCTCCGAGCGAAATTCCTGGACGGTATTCGATAGATTCCTCATGGGTCCAGCGAATTGCTGTTGCTCTACTATTTACATGAGGAAACGAGCCTTCTTCTCTTCAGGCATGTTGGGGTCAGCGTGGCGGAACGACCGGGTCATTTCTTCTGCGTATATGGTCACGTTCTTATTCAGGAGTTGCATCCGTGTCTCCAGCAAAGCTGTGGCCCTTTCCTTTCGGACGAAGCTCGTTAAGATTTTCAAAGAAGTGTTGCGAAAGGGGTCCCAGGTTCAAAGTGGGGACTCCCGCTTCTCGAGCCATGTCCTTGCTGCTTCTTCCAGGTAAATGTACACGTGGCGCAGCTTGTCGTCGGCGTTGCAGTTGTTAACTGTTGCCACCCTTTCGAACGCCTCCAGCTTGGTTTCGTGGTCTTCACATGGTGAACCACGGAATGTTGGTGGCGTCCTGGGTGGCTGCATCACTCTCGCGGCAGCGGACGCTGCGGCCGTCATCGTGCCTGTTGTCTTTGTCTCCGTGGCTTTTGACTTCTCCGTTAGGGGTTGCATTGGGGGGGGGGGGGGGTTGTAGTCCTCTCAGTCCGCGGCTGGCTTGACTGTCGGTTATGGTGTCGGTGTCTTCCTTGCGACGTGGGCTGGGGTCACGGCTTGACGGGGTGTCCTGATCACGAACGAACCGCACCTCCACCAGATGTCACGGGGTCGTGACGTTGAACAAGGCAGCAGTCGGAGTGTCAGACTAAACTCTTTATTTGTCCAAACTTGTGGCCGGGAAACGGAAAGTCAAACTACAGCAATATACACTGTACACTGATAGCGGCGTACAGTGCGTCGGCCGTCGAGAAACTGATCCACGGCAAGGCGCGTCGGCATTAATACATGCCGCATCGAACATCTGAACCTTATCGCTGGTGGCCGCGTTAGTTTGAGAATAAACTCAGCTGTTCGCGTTTGGGCGCTCAAGTCCAACAGTTGATCGGAAAACAATCTTGAATAGTCCCAGACATTCTGACGTGGTTTGAGCAAGGCAGCAGCTACACGTGCAATTGGCCGGTAACCGAAAACATCGAACAAAGGAGCGCGCGTGGCAATATTTTAGGCTCATCAGGGAAGTTAACTACGCTGGTTTGTAAGCATTGGTGTGGACACGGTTCTCCATTACAGGGGGCCAAGTTGGACCACAGCGCCCCCCCCCCATTGGTCGAGTCTCACAGAGTTCAGTAATGGACTGAAAAATGAAAATGAAGCTATCTCGTGCTTGGCCGCCATCATGGCCTGCAAACATCCATAGCCCTAAACCTGCGCTATAAAAATGACGTGAAATGTCCGTCTGAGTTGAGGTATGCTGAACATTTGGCACGCCCTTTAGGCGAGCAGGTAGGCGATTGCCCCCCCCCCCCTCTGCGCACGCCTATGTTTATATTTAATTGTCTGACGCAACGCCGGATCTCATATTGCAGTAGGGATATTCCTCTAGTAATGAGTAAAGCTAGACCATGCCTTTTTGAGTCATGTGAGTACGTATGTAAATTTGTATATCTTGTTATAAAGCAGACAGACAACACAACAAAAACGCACTGTTAGATAATTACCACCAACACAATGGATACTAAATAACTGTTAATGTAATACGTCGTGTAACGCGTGATTGCTCGAAGCGGGTAGTGGCACGATGCTTTTAAGCGTTTGTATGCTACATTAGTAGCGCTGTTGACAACAAAAGGTATGTCTGTCTTTTTTAATCCCCCCGAAGTGCCTTATGAAGCTTTCAAAACCTATTTTTGCTATCTTGTCGCGAGGATATTGTGGGCTCAACTCGTTAGTCAGCGTCTGTAACAGCAGCCTCATGAGAAGCACCGAAATGCGAGTCACCTACTAACCAGGCAGCGAAATTCACTAACATGCATTTTACTACCTTCACGTACTAAGTGGTTAGTGTTTTTTGGGACAAATAAACGGTTAGTGTTTAGTTAGTGAATATGCCAACCTTTTTCTCTAAGAATGTACGGCACAAACGCTGACTAACAACTGCGTTATTCTTTCATGCGGCAATGCATATATAAACCCAAGACAAACTTACCGCACATGCGCAGACAAAAATAGCTCGAAACCAAAACGTGTAACAAGGATGATGGTCGCTTAGATACGCGAAGACGTGCAATGATATTCAGATGGGTGCCCGGATAAACAAGTAAACAAGACGTAGGAAGGACGAAGAAGTGCATTATCGCTGTAACTTTAGCCTCAGGAATATGTACTGTCTAGACCCAAATGAAGTTTTCTTTGGTGACCAGAATTGACGCCAGCAGAAAACGCGAGCCGTTGCTTCACATGCCACGCCGTCTTCATTTTATTGTCTTCAAGTTACCCGCTCCGGATTTGTTGGTCACCTAGTGGAGCGCTACAGGGTCTTGAGACAACCCGAGCACAAGAGTCCGAAAGTGGCTTGCGTTCTGCGCATGCGTCCTGGCGGCTGGAAAGCTTTTTGGGTCCCCATTTCTAAAACTGTCTAAACTGCCTTCGACTTGTACTTTTCACATACAGGGCGTGGTCGACCGTGCTCGCGCGATTATCTCTTGAGGGGGAGTTTTGTACGTATTGTGCTTTCACCGCAAAGTTTGCGTGGAAGCTATAGACAACACGAAGATTACATTGCTCGCTATAGAAAATATTTCGCGGAAGGAGTGATCTAGTTAGAAGAGCTATATTAGGGGTTAGTTGATGTACAACTGTGACTGTTCGTGCTCGTCCAATGTATACCTGTGTGTTCTTTTTGTGCCTCCTTCTTTGTGTTTGGGCAGCGCGCTGCAAGTGTCAAGCTGTGAGAGTTGTTAGTTCGCACTCGCCTTACGTTTTCATTTCCCTGCATCCTTGCTGCTGGAGCAGCGAGCAGCAAGTTTTAGCTGCTTGCCGTTCTTCCTGTGAAATTCCAATTTTTTGCTGTCGCATTCGTTGCTTCGCCCTAGAGGCGAAACTGCGACTTTTTTTCTCCTGTGTCAAAGCATTCGCTTCAAGACACTGAAGCAAGCAAATGTAAAAGTACGTATCAGAAACTAGCTACAACTGCGCTCTTTTTAGAGCGTTTCTTGCGCCTAATGAATGGGGTTTAAAATGCGTGAGCTGCAAGCTCAGAATCAGGTTTTCGTAAGCGGACAGGTATTAGCCGCTACGCTCGCAAAATACCTGAAGTGCTCATAAACCCGAACCTAAAGGAGATGCAGCATTTGCTCCAGCAAGCGTCGATGTAAGCAGGATGCCACAGCAGATCTTTCTCCAACAAGTTGAAATCATAGTAATAAACTGCGCGAAAAACTAGAGACAAAAAGGAAGAACAACACGGGACGATCGCGTATTGTTCTTCCATTTTGTCTCTAGTTTTTCGCGCTGTTTATTACTATGAATACATGTCAACTAGCTCAGCTTACCACTGTCGTGAAGTTGAAGCCCCTGACTTTCATTCCTGGAGACACTCTGCTTTCATCCCTTTATTATGTACTGAAGAAATCAATTGCCAGTCGCCTACCTTGCTCTGCAAGACGCGGTTCACCTGCTGTTTCCAGCAAAACTTTTGAGCTATGGCGTAGTTCAACCAGCTGTGAATTATACTGAACGTTTGTGATTTTATATTCAAAATGTGACCTTTCTTTTGCGTCGAGCGCACATAAGTGTCTTCCCACACCTTTAAAATACTCATTATATATGATTTCGTGCACTTTTCATCGCGATTCTACCCGTATGGCCGCGCTACTCACGACGCCAGCATATCCAAAAAGCATGTCACGATTTCAGCGACGTGGCGTGCGACATGGCGTATTTCAAGAAAAAGCTGCCTGAAGGAAGCGAGGCTGCTGCAGCGAGTGACAGGACCTCCGTGCAGTGTATCACTTCTTCGAAAATCGAGCTGTGAGATCCCAAAATGTACGAATATATTAGCCGCCTGCCTATCCCCGTACAAGACATGGCGCTCGCGTACACACGCGACCACGCCCGGCAGGAGCTCAGCCCCCCCTCCCCTTAGACACCCCTCCACGAGCGCGAGAGACGGCAGATGCCTTTACTCTAAGCATGCTATAGAATCGCTTGTAGTCTTGAAGCGCTTTCACTCGCACATAAACGACGCATGGGGCAGTCACGTACACGTTAGAGTAAATAAGTAGCGGATTACATTAAAATTACTTCCTTTAAAATGTTATTGACTACAGTAAATAATTACAGCCCTAGAAAAGTATCTGAGCAACTACAGAAATGTAATCGATTAATTCTGCGCTACTTTCCTGGAAAATTTTATTTCTGTAACACAACAACACAAGCTTCCAGTTTCCTTAAGCTACAACGAACTACCGTGGCTAGCTTCGAAGAGTGAGGCCAAACAGGGTAAAGCCGCTTGTGGCGCTGCGATCGGTAGGCTGCAATATGTTGTCATTAAAGTGCTGCACGCGGTTTCACCGAAGTGGTGCAGAGGTGGACTGCTCGCTTGCCACTGAAAAGTCGCAAGTTCGAGTTGCAGCTATAGATTGTATTAAATGCGAAGCATTTCTTAGCGAACCTTTGGCACCTTGAGCGTTTCTATCTACGTATCTATCTATCTATCTCTCTATCTATCTATCCGCCTACGTCTGGGAGCTCTCATGATCGCCTCCTTAACTTGGTATATACCAAAATTTGCATGGGCGGGCGAGAGGGTTTTACGAATGTGACTGTCTGGTCATGACATGAATAACGTAAAAATCCTGTCGCGTACGTCGTCAAACCCTTTCCTCCAGACACGTGTGGCACATACCCGTTTAGCACGAGCCGCGGTATACGGGTGTGCGCCACAGGTGATTGACAGCTTATATTTACCTAGGAACGGCGTGAACAGACATTTGTAACTTAAATGCGAGAACGTTAAGAAAAACCGACATCGGTAGCTTTGACCCGACTAATGGAAAAAATGAAAATTAGGCTCCCAGCAGGAAACGAACCCAACTTTTCTGCGTGGCAACCAGGTATTCTACCACAGAGCCACGCCTGGTCAATAAACTGGTTTGGAAAAACAGCCTAAGCAGGCGTGATATCGGTGCAACGTCAATTGTGGTTGTGGTGCTTCCTATCTAGTTTCACAAGAAAGCGATAAACATTACATGATATTCTTACGATGCATACGTTACAGGCGTGATATCATTAGCGTCTGTGGTTCCAGTGTTGGCTCCGCTTTCATAGCAGTCTAATAAACATTACATTTGTATTCCTATGATTCAGGAAGCTATATTGAAGCATTGCTCGACCCCGCAGGAATACATTAACGAAAGTTACATATGATATTCACATCACCGCACCGTAATGTGCACTTAGTCCACCAGAACGACTCAGTTTCCTGTTCATTTCTTACGAGGCTGGGCATTGCCTCATGCTGAATGAGGATGCCGCCAGATTGATTGACAGTCGCTTTATAGACTTGGTTACGTAGGCCACGTACGCCCAGCTAGTCTACGAATGCAAGCGCTATGCACTGATGTTGGTCTACGTAGCACTATCCAGGCCTACCAGCCTCGACGGCTAATACCTTACCAATGCGAAGGGTGACTTCCGGTTCCGACATGACGCCGGCTCTATCGACAGACAGTTTGTCGACGAAATGACCGAGACATCCACGATTTCCAATAGCTGTACTATACCTCATACTTCCCTACGGTTGGACTCCTAGTAACCACGATCACGACCGGATCCGATAACAAGTCCTGACCAGCTGCTGGTGCTCACTGATCACGGTGACTGATGACCTTGTTCCAACTTCTTCCACACATGCACACGAGTTCGTGAAACGTGCGTGCGTTCTCCACCATAAATAACAAGTAAAAGCAATACATATCAGCTTAGTGCTTCTGGTGTTCGAAATACCCACATTGCCGTTGGCAGCGTTACCCAACTGTAAACAATTGGTTATATAACAGATATGCGGCTCTTGAACATATACGTGTGCGCATAAAATTTATTCAAGTCTTTAGTGTCATTTTGTAACGTTTCGTTCCGTAAAAAAATTACGCCACAATCACCTTCCCGCCGCATGCTTCGCATAACATCGACTCCCATGGTACGTGGGATCTGCCGAATTTTTTAACAGCGAATTCGTTGTATCTCGCCGTAATTTGTGCGGTATCACCAGAAAAAATTACACCATCTCCCACCCGCTAAAGGGGATCATGAGGCGATAGGAATCCAGAGCACTTGCACGATCGCGTTCCGTTGGCGTTCGTAGGGCATGCTACCGACCTCGGGCATGCGAAGAGGAACACTACGCGCGCCGAGTCTTCCCTCCGTTAATTCTTATAGGGTGAGCGAGGAACGCGGTCGACAGGCGCGCGAGAGGGGGGCAGCGTAGGAGAGGAGAGAGAGGGAGAGGGGACGCGCATGCGCTGGCACTCATCATGACGTTGCGCAGGAGAGAATTTCGGCATGTCGAGCCCGGATCACACTTCATCGGACCACTACACTTCATCGGAAGCATCAACGGAGTCAAGTGGAGTGCACCGAGGCAAGCGCAGGACTGAACTCGCGCAGCGCTCTACCCGCTTTATATTCACACTTGAAGGAGAGGAGACTAGAGGAGCAGGGTATCGCATGCGCCGCGAGAGCAGAAGCGAGAACGCAGGAGAAGCGCAAGCATGTGGTAGGAGAGAAGTGGAGAGAGTAACGCGCAGCTCTTGGAGAGAGCGAACGAGGAGGGTTGTGCATGCGTAGTGTGAGTGCGGACGCCAACGCCGCGGGACATAGCCCCGAGCAAGGGATACTTCGCATCTAAAACAACGTGAACTGGCCCAAGCTCTCTTCGTCCTCTTCTTCATCGTCGTCGTCTTCATCTTCTGCTTCTCTCCCAAAACACAAGTGCCGATTTCTCCGGTGCGGGATGCAATCACTCTGATGGGTGAGACGACGAGTACAGAGAGATAAAGAAAGAGAGGAAGATAGACAGAGAGAGAACTAAACAGAAATAATGATAGAAAAAATGAAATTCTAGCGGAAAAAATTCTTCGCGTGGCGAGATTCGAACCCGCGTGCACACCCAGCGCCTCCTCTATTTTTTCAGTGCCTGGGCGAACGCTCTCTTCGGGCCGTCGAGCGCGCGCTCCGCGTACGCTCGCCGCTGCCGCGTGGTGGCGCTGTGCAAGTAGACTACGGGAAGCTGGCGCTGAACGGCCGCGCGTATCACGAAGCTCACTAATTCGTGTTTCCATCCGAGTTTAATTGCATTTGTGCTTCTTGCAGGCTTTCACGGGTACAGGGGGATGGAAAGAAACGCGAGCACAGCTGCTCGCTGTTTTTTATCACGCTCTAACCGTGGTGGCAGTAAAAAGATGCTAGATGGTCTTTTATTGTGTCGTGGATGACGTCGTCTTTTCATCAATCATTCAGGCTATAACCACTTGAAAATAAATGCGAAACAGGAAAGAATGCAGATGCCGCATGTTCGCGTGTCTTTCCATCCCCGCTGTACGTATTCCGCAAGCAGTCTGTCAGGCCGTGCTGCCGGTTCGATACTTGCATTCGAGTTTTATTTTCTATTTCAGGCTATCGCGACCGCCCCAATGCCTTAGTATGTCATACTGTTGTGTTCCACTATGCAAATGGAACGGAAAGATATCACGATTGTCTTTTTTTTATTTCTCTTTATTGATAAACAAAAAACATCTCACAGGGTCCCTTATGCATCCATACATCTTCAAACTGCACTAGTATATGCAGCCGTCGTTTACGACGCGAAGATTTCATAGAATATAGGAAGAGGTGGCTTAAGAAGGATGCAGTAGCGTCACTCTTTGCAGGCTACCCTTCATGTTTGCAGCCCAAGGTAACAACCGAACAAAGCATCGCAAGTATCACTAAACGTGACCGTGTTGCGTCCGAACAGTCAACGAATGCATGTATGTATACGAGTAGCAACGCTGCCTCGCGAGCGCCGCCATGCGCATGCCGCGCTGACATTAGGTCCCGAAGCTGAAGATTCGGAGCCTATGGACACCACATGCGCTACGGGAGAAACAACCGACAATCATTATGTACAGTGTCACAATAAATGAGTGGGCAAGGCTGAGCAGGCTGCTCCATGCGACAAAAGCGTCCAGGTCGACAGCCATTCGGCCTCTACTTTGCTGACACTAACGAAAAGGGCTAATGGAAGAGAAAAGAAAGATACTTGAGGAGCCAGATACTGAGGCTACAACAATCCGTCGACAAATACAAAGACGAGCTCAAGCACCTGACAACAGGCAGCGCCAATTTTCACCCTTTCACACTGGCTCAAGTTGAGTGTCGGCACTACGACTTTATACTTGAATGACAGCGTCTTTTCACAAACATCGGTCAGTGTTGCAACAAGCGCGCGGCATATGTAGCTGTTAGTTTGTTTTTCATACCACCACGATTTAACTTGTTTAAGCTCTGAAATGGTGGAATCACTAGGCATAGTTCCTCTGTTTCTGGCATCAGCTGTTGCTTTCTCCCGGTGGCAACAAATGTAATTCTCAAAAGCTTTACGAAGGGAACGGGCGATCACGTATATCCCTGGAAGCAGTCTAGTGACATTTCATGCTATTTAGCGCATGAACTCCAGGCTTGCGTATAGTGCTACACCAGTAGACGGTAGCACGCATCGGGAAACTGTAAGCGCCCAAGCTTTCAGTATTAGCTCTTGGCAAATGCTGCTTTCGAAAATCGACTTTCAGACAATCAAAAACCAGCTCTCAGTCAAGCGAACGTAACGGTGACAAAACTATTTTCCGCGCATCACTGACATGCGCTCTCTGGTATCGGGCTAGCAGACGACACGCGAGCGTCTCAATCAAACAGCCGCGAAAGACACATGCGTTCGAATGGGCTGGTTGCCCAGAATGACAAGTGCTTCACGATTCCAGTTTACAAGTTTTCATTATACTTTAAACAACGCGAATACAGCCGAAAACTGAACCATATAGCAGCTTCGAATGCAACCACGGCATTCGTTTCCGCGAGCAACGGCGCGATGGCAGGTCTACTACGGTGGCGGCGCCCGGCGGCTAAACGCCGCACTAACGCCGATGGTCGATTCCCATTGCACCCGCCCCTACGAGGTCATACTCAGAAGACTACAAACACGAAGCTTCACAACAATCCCAGTGCTACACAATATGTACCCGACTAAATACCCTGACCCCAACTGCGACTACTGCCAAGCCCCAGCAACCACGGAGCATATCCTCTGGGAATGCCCAATTCATGAATCAAGCCGAGCTGCTTTCATAAAAAGAGCCCAACGTACGCTGCCCCACCTACAGCAAGACATGGAGGAAACCACCCACTGGATACTCGAAGATCCACTCATCAGAGCCAGGCTAAATATATGGTGCAATGACTTGCGCAAGACGGCCATCCCCTGCCCAGCAATAACAAGCACAACAAGCTCACCAGTTTGAGAAAATCACCTTTTTATCTTTTTTTTTCTCTCTTTCCTTTCCCATTTTTTTACACCATGGTGCTGAAGCCAACAAGCGAGAGCACTTTGTATATATTTCAATAAAGTTTTCAATCAATCAATCAATCAATCCCATTGCGCTCCGCTCCTTCGCCCAGACACAGAAAAATAGAGGAGGCGCTGGCACACCTTACAAAGACGAGCGTCTTAACCCATATATGCCCAAACTCAGAAAAAATGACAAAACAGCTTGTTTTTCATAAAAAGTGTACTTGTACCCTCAAAAGAAAGCACTAGTCCTTTATTTACTGCCAGGTAAACGCAACACTGTTTTTCAAGCCGTCCGATACATATAGGACAATGGGCATTAGGGGTGCTATATGCGGGTGTGGGAAGCCTTGAAACATTTCACGTGCACACCGACATTGCACTTGTTCCTCTCCATGAAGTCTTTCACGCAAAGCACGCGTTTGCCCGCAGAAAGCGGTCGGCGCGTGGCAGCATGAAAAGCAAGCAATGTATGGACTTGCACACGTTGAGAATAAGGCCTGCTTGATGTGCTGTAGCTGGCGCTAGTCATCAGCAAAGAAATAGCGATGTTAGAGTGCATCAAAGAAGTGTCCTATATGTAGGACACTGCAAATATATGGTTTAACCACTCGGCTATCTAAGCACGCTAGCAGAGCACAGCGTAGCCTTGTATAGTACAGCATAGCAAGGATGTGGGAAAGAGGATGACAGTTGTGAAGGTGACAAGAAAGGAAAGGAGGAGGGGACAGAGTAAAACAAACCATAGAAAGAAAGAGAAAGAGAGAAACAGAGTAAACGATAGGCAGAAAGCAAAAGACGGAGAGAAAGTGAGATGTAGACAGAGATTGAGAAAACGAGGAATACAGATAGAAAAAAATGGAAGATAGAGAAGTAAAGATAGAAAGACCGAGAAATAGAAAGAAATACAGAGAGAGAGAAGGAGATAGGGGAGAGGGCGCTGCAGATCCACTACACCGACGGCGCGGGGGGGGGGGGACGCTGCGTTTCAACTTGGCCCCTTCTAATGGAGAACCTCGCGCACTCCTGTGCTCGCAAACCAGTGCGGTTAACTTGGCTGGTAAGCACAAAATATGCGCAATAATCAATCTACCCAAATAAGTTGATATACCTACGGAGCTTTGGCTTAAAGGGAAACTAAAGAGCAACACGAATTTGATAGGGTACGGAAGATGGGCATTCGAGAATGCGTGCAGGTTTTTGTTCGGTGCAAAAAGATGACTTATTAGTGGAGAAATTCGTAATCAAAGACCAAATATCTCTTCCTCAATTTCACTCGCCTAAAATTTGGCGCTGGAGCTGTGCCATCACTGCGTTCATTGCTCCCAGCGAATCAGAGGGCGCCATGATACGTCACCGCATGCGTAAGCGGCCGCCACCGCTGGTTCATGACTGCTTCCGTGTTTTCAGCGATCATGGCTGCGATGTATAGCGGTGCAGATTGAACCCGCTGAACCTTGCAACGAAGGCCTCGCAAGAGAAATGGGTTTACATTTCAGCGACTTCAGCCAAGTGGAGCGCAATATACTTCGAGCTCGCGCGGCTAGTGTTTCAGCGCACGCCGTTGGAGAGCGAAGCCTCGTTTTCGTCGACGGAACGCGAGGCGGCCTGTCAGCCAAGCGACGTCGTCGATGAAGAGCTTCATTCGCGACTCACCCGTACTGACTGGTAAGTGCTAAAGCGTTTAACGGCCCACGTATTTCTTCTGATCAGGAAAAAGAAATGGTGCTTCTGCTAGGTGTCTCGGAAGTAGGATGGTGCGTCAACGCGACAAAGCGAGGGTTTACCTCGGGCCAGAATTCCGTCCGCGTGCGCTGTGCAATCTCTCCTGCTGCTTATTTATGCAGTATCAGGGCGATGTCACTGAGCCCAGTTCGCAGCGGTGTCTACGCCACCGTGTCTAGTAATGCGCCATTCGCGCGGAATGTTTGGACACACGGTGCACTTTCGATCGCATTCGAGCCGCGATAGGGACCGCAACCGGGACCGGTCGCAATTGAAAAAATCGATTGCGATTGGACTCGATAACTGCCATAAGCGCGCCTTGCGACACCTGTATTGTACGTCAAACGACACCAACTCACCTGGACCAGGATAGAATTTATTTATTACGACTGACGCCGCAAGGAAGCTATTAAGCAAAGCAGCGATTCGGGCTAGCTGGAACAAATTCATTTTTCACTTACTCGCGCAAACACACAGGGACAAGAAGATACTAAAGATTGCTTTGCTTGCAAAAGAGTTGTCGCGGATATCACTACGTTAAGGCGTGTGCTCATGTGATGCCATATGTGAGTTTCATGTTTTTGGTGTTTTTAACCTGCTCGAGCTGTTAAATATGTGCATATTCCGAAAAATAAATCAGTTGTTAGATCGCGCCTGTCCTCGTAAGTCTCATCTTGTCCCTGTGTGTTTGCGCGAGTAAGTGAAGAATGAAGCTATTTAAATTTTGATCAAAGAATTAGATCTTAATCAGGTTCCACCTCGACCGAATGATCCCTGTTACCTTGTCATGCGCAGATCCCGACCAACGATACCTTACGCAAAAAGGCGCCTCCAGCAGCTATGTATTGCGTGCACTATCTTATGAACGCAGCCCAACGTGAAATTTTTGAGCGCTTGTTTGGTGCTTTTTCAGGTGCGACTGCGAACATTGCGTGGTACTCGACAACTTCAGCGAGGAGGAGTGCCTCTGCTGTCGAGAGATGGGAGACCCTGTCACTGCTGCGCAGCCTGAAGGATGCGTCGCAGAGAACCCGGAGTTCCACCTCGTGTCTAAACATCACTGTGCTCCGTACTTCGAACAGTTTGTTGACCACGATCAACTGCCCCAGGTTTCTAGATTTTAAACTGCATTTCACCGAAACCCTCGTTTGCTGGTCGTACAACCCAAGTTCTAACAAAAGTCTGTTGCATTACAAAAGCGCAAACTCCAAACTTATGAAGCAAGGCATCACTAGTTTCCTCTCAGCCCTGCAGAAATTCTGTGCACACACAGCTGTAGCCAGTTTCAACAGCCAGCTTGAGTGCCTGCTGTCCACCGGTTACCCAGACCAACTAATCTGCAGCACTTCTGAATGCCTACTTCAGAAAATAAAATCCGCAGAAAGGAAACAGCAACCATTTATTCAACAACCACGTTAAGTTATGCCATATTTGCATTGCCTATCACACATCAAAAAGGTAGCAGAAAGGTACGAAATTCGCATCGTCTTTTTAGTGTCACAAACTTAAAAAAGTGTGCCCTCTGCTGACTAAAGAAAAAAACGAGCAAGGCTCGTGCACAAAGCACCGCAAGAATGAGTACACAAAATGCATATCAAATATTATTTATTAAATTCCTTTGTCCTGTGGTCGGTCGTATATTGGTCAAACCGGCAGCTGCTTCAATGAATGCGCGCAGGAACACAAGCAATCCATGCGCTCTGGCTCGGACAGTAATCTTGCCTTACAATGCAAGAACTGCGACAGCATGAGCTGTTTCCTTCAGCTGGAAAAAAAGTAAATTCCTTTCTAAGGCAAAAACGAGAACAGAAAGATGTCATCAAGGCTTTCTTCATCGCAAAAAAAAAATGACAAAAAAGGAAATAAATTTCTTAGATGGTCACATATAAGATGGGCTCTTCGGGAATGGTGACGCGCCCATGGTCTTGCCACATTTTCGCAGCCGGTTAGATTATCAGTGCCATTGCTATTTGTCAACTCTTATAAATGTTCTACCTTCAAGAAATACACTTGAATGTCTGCACTTCATGTGTGTGCGTGTTATATGTTTCTTACGTGTCTTCTTCGTGCAGTTTAAACGTTCTTCTAAATTTACGAACCAACTATACCAAAAACATGCCTTACTTCAGAAGAAGGATTGCTCAATGACTGCTTGGAGACCCATGAAACGCATCATTCATAGGCTGGAGGCAACACTCAATCCAGAAAACAGCAATGCTGTGGCCAAGTCAATGTTCCCCTTTGGCTTGTCGCCAACAAGAGGTTAACATCACCATGTGTACGTATGTGTGTTAGGGCACTCGACTTTTGCTGTGATGTGAGTCTCGGAGTTCCGAAGCTTCACAGTGCAGGCAGTGGAGAGGCATGTGTGGCAGAGGTTCAAGAGCACCATGAGACATGTATGAAATATGGTGAAATAACTCGAAGGCCGAGTGTCTTCCGTATCCACACCGTCTGAAAAAGAATGTGCAAAATGTGAATTCTCACTAATGCATAAAATTACATAATAAGGCTATGCAGTCATTTATTTTTAGTGTGATTGCCATGCTCCTGTAGACAATATTGCTTACCATCCAAGCATGCACTAATGCCATACAACCAGCGGCTTCTGTTTACTTTTTTTTGGGGTACCACCTGAGTCTTGCACTACGAATGCAAGGGATGTGTTCAAACTTATCTATGTATGATGGCAATAGACTGTAAGCAAGCTTATGTTGAGAAATTCTTAAGGGTGTGCAAATATTCGAGTTTTGAATTCGAATCGAATAACTTGATTCGACTTTGGAATAGCTAGTATTGGAAGTTTCAGATAATTAGGACAATTATCTAAAACACGTCCATACTTTTGTCTACATACCTTGCTTTCTCTTTACTATGCCTTCGTTCACAGTCACTTCACTTACTGCATTGCATCCTGGTGTAATACATATAGCACTCATCTGGCTCCTTTACAATATGTTCAAAACCAGGCCATTCGCATTATCACATTTCAGTCACCACGATGTACTGCATCTGCTCTTTTACAAGAGCATCGTATTCGAACCATTCATAAACTTTTTCATTTTAACATGGCAACCCTTACATACAATTCTCTTCACTCAAACATGCCATTCATAGTTTTCAACAAAGAACAACTCATTAATCAAAATATAACTCGATTTGCATCAAATAATAACTTCCTGCTACCGAAAGTTAGAACTAATTATGGCACATTCACTTCTAACTTCACAGCGATTTCCGTCTGGAACGGTATTACAAGCGACGTGAAAATGTCTCCAAGCATAGGTAGTTTTAAAAAGCACTTTTTTTCGTATTTACTTAACGTTTCAATAATCTTGTAGTTTATGCTGTTCAATCGGAACTGTTTTGCCCGTTATGTTTGTTCTGTATTGTACCAAATTCGCTGATTATCATGTGTCTGACATTGTTGCCGCTTTGTTACATACCACTTTTATATTTTTTCTTTACCCACTATTATTCAGCACATGTGATATCTGTATCGTTCGCTTAACATCTAACATGTAGTACTTCAGTGTATATACATTTCATGTTTTTTGCTGTCAAGTGTTATTGATTCTTTGCTGATTGATTGTTTGATTTCATTTGCTGTCAGGTGTTATTGATTCTTCGAAACTTATTCTTTTCTGTTTGCCAAGTTGCTTTACATGATTTGTTTTCTTTTGTTTAACCAGCACAGGAGGTCCCCTTGCAGCCTAGAGCTTTGGGACCTCCTTCTGTATATTATTTTTCCTATGTATTAACTTTTTCGAATGAATAAAATCATTTCTTCTTCAAAAAAAGGCCAATGGTGCCACGTGGTTAGGGCAGGGTGGATAAAACTAACACTAACGTCATTCAGCAGGCCTTTTGATCTTTCACGAATATCCTGGTTAAAAAGCGAGTGCATGTTTACTTTAAAGGAGATTATGTTATTTCCGCACTGTCAAGCGCTTACAACATCGCTTCCTAAATTTTGACACGGACTTCTTGCGTAGTTTGGTTGCGCATGCCTCAAGCGCCGTAAAACACCCTGACATTGGCTCGTGAAACCCTGAGCGATTGGCTTCACATGTGAAAAAATTGTTCACGCTGTGCAGTCGTCACTGCCGCAGTGCACCACTCGTTCAGAAACTGGCATCGTTGCGTCACGCAGTTAAAACACTGCTGGGAATGGGAGCCCGAAGATTTTTGAGCTCGGAGCACTAATGACGATGAAGCACAATATTACCGTTGTCAGATGAGCCATGTTACGCGATATAGGGGAAAAAAAAGCTAGCTACTGAACCCTTTTTTAATAGCCGTTGGAAGGTTAGGAGTGCCGCTGCTGACTGGAATGGCGGCTCTTCTATCAACAAGCCTGCGGCCCATAAAAGCTCATTGCGGTATTCTGGCCAACGAAAAAGCGGATGAAGCGGCACGCAAAGGACTTCAAAACCGAAATTATAGGCGAACCTATTTCACTAAATCTGATGCTTCTCAGCTGCTAAGAGACTTGCTTCCGAAGAAAACAAGAGGCTCTGGAACTTTTCGACACATCATTGTGCTTTCCTCTACTCTATCGAGCCACATCTAAGAACAAGACTCCCATACACAATTCCTCGACATCTCGAAACTCGGTACCATCGTCTTCGACTAAACAGTGCTTATGGAAACAGTTTACGGTACCGCTTCGGTCAAACCGAAAGTTCGTACTGTAATAACTGTGGCTCTATAGAAACTGTCGCGCATATTTAGTTTGAGTGCCGAGCGTATGCCGAAGAGCGTGCGCTCTATGAACATTGCATGCATATGCTGACCAAAAGAACTTTATCAATTGACTGTGTCTTGGGCTCTTTACCCTGCGCCACGCAACAGAGGCAAGCGATGAAACTACTATTCAGATATTTAGAGAGCATCGGTCAGCTCGACAAACTTTAATGGCATCTTGAGAGCACGTAATAAGTCAGTGTCAGCACACGTCCCCGCCCAAGATAAAAAAAAACTCAGTTTGTGTTTTTACCTCTTTTTTGTTCTACTTTAATATTTTCTATTTTTTTCTATATCTCTCTCTCTTTGTGTCTTTCAGTCTCCTTCCCCACGCAGAGTAGCAAGTCAGCGAATTTGCACACGCAGGCTAAATTCTCTGCATTTCAATAAAGAGCTCTCTCTCTGTCTCTCTCCCGAACAAGCGTGTAATAAAGCTGTCACCGCACCGTAGTGTCCTAATTTTTTCTTTGTGTTGCTGTAACTGGCGGTGCACATTTTGCGTAAATAAGATATATAAATAAGGGCAGCTCAGTGAGCGCATGTTTTCAACTGCAGGAAACACTGTAACGTCACGGTGAGAGAGTCTGAAGCCAGGTTGTGTGGAACAGGTTGTGTTTATGCATGACAATTTGTCGGCATTCGGTAGCAGTCACTCACCGCGTTATATGTTCGAGGACGTAAGTAGATTTCATTTCTTTGTTCTTTCCATTTTCAATAAATCTTTTGTATTCGATATTTTTGGCCACTATTCGGCACTATTCGATTCGAGATGAAATTTCACTATACGCACACCCCTAGAAATTCTATTACATCCATTCTGTCTATGCAACACTACGGCTAACGTAAATTAATCTAAGCCTGCTAAGTCGTCATCCTCCTCCAGTCCAGGGTCCAAGCTGACCCGTATGGTTGGTATGTGGAGCCAGTGGTGTCCATATTGGCCCGGACAGGTGATAAATTAGGTGAAAAGACATAGTTGGTTTCAGGAGGGGTTTGCTGTTGTCGCTTTTATGGTGAAGATGTCAGTGACACATCGTCAGTGTTAATCTGGAAGCCCTCATCTTTTTTTCCCTTTATAATGAGGTTCACTTGAACTCTACGTATAGCAAAAAAGGTTGACATAAATGAAACATCAATCATAACAGTATGAAACGTAAATGGAAAAACTGATGAGCTCAACGGTTTTCATTGTACGAATTCTATGAACTTCAGACTGCTGTTAGCAGAAATAATACACACCTGTGTGCTGTGACAATCACTATGCAATGAAGTTTTCAGGCAGTTCATTATTGGGTGCTGCGGTGTTCCTCAAAGCGTTGCAGCACGTGTAATCTTTGGAACAATATTGAGAGCTAGGAATAAGGGAAAGAAGTGGACACAAGACACACTGCTTTGTTTATCTTTCCCCCCTGGTCTAACTGCATTTTCAAAATGAACCAGTACCTTGCCCATTTTGCAACTATTATCTACTTTTCCATGCACAACACAATGGTATTGAGATTATGGTGATATTAATATAACATCTGTGGGATGCCGTGTCGATGGAAGGACGCATCCCAATATAAAACGTAACAACTGTTTATTCGCGAAGTAGCAGCAGCGGGGCGAGCATACCGACGCTGCGCTCAGTCGGGTAGCGAAGGAATCAGCTCTTCCGAGCTCGGCAGCTTGGTTTTATAGCCACCGTCGCTGACGTATCCCTCCGGTGACGCTGCGGTGGCGCTGTCCCTTATCTGAGGCGTGGTGTAGCATGCAGCCGTGTGACGCCGGCCTAGATAGTGACGAGGCGGAGGCTGCACCGGTTTGTGCGTACTCTGTCGCCATATCACCCCCCAGCGGAGTACAGATCCCTCAGGGAGTGTAGAAACCTGGGAGGCGTACCAGACGTCCAGAGCGTGTCGTGACCCGAGCGGGCTGCGACGTCGGCCGCTGTGGATAGATGCCTGTAGTTGGAGTAACGCTGTCCGGTTCGTTCGAAGCGATGTATGCGGGCTTGAGCCGGTCAATCGAGACGCGGACGTCGTTTGCGTTCAGGCGCAGAGTGAAGTTCTTGTTGTCGCGATGGACGACCAGGTAGGGTCCGCTGTAGGGTGGCTGGAAAGGCCTGCGGACGGTGTCGTCGCGGAGGAAAGCGTGCGTGCACGAAGCTAGCTCCATGAACACGAAAGGCGTAGGCTTGCAGTGGTGGGATGCCGGTGACGGGCGTAAGGGAGCGATAGTGCGTCGGAGCCGGGCGGCGAAGTCGGTGGAGTCTGACATCGTAGTGCTCGATGGCAGTGCGGCGAGGAATTCACCTGGGAGACGGAGTGGTTCCCCGCAGACGAGCTCTGCTGGTGTAGCGTGGATGTCCGGCTTGAAGGTGGCGCGAAGACCGAGGATGACGGCTGGCATGGCCTCAAGCCAGGTTGAGTCCGGGTGGCACATAATGGCTGCTTTGAACTGTCGGTGGAAACGCTCGATCATTTCGTTGGCACAGGGGTGGTAACTGGTGGTCCTCAAGCGTTCGAAACCGATGGTCAGCCCGAGGAGCCTGAAAATGTGCGACTCGAACTGTCGTCCTTGGTCGGTGGTTACGCGGCGGGGGGCGCCGAAACGAGCAATCCAGCCGGTGAAGAAGGCCGAGGCGACGTCTTCCGCGGTGATTCCCTCGAGGGGCGATGCCTCGGGCAATCTAGTGTACCGATCGATGGCGGTGAGCCAGTAGCGATAGGGTCCAGCAGGGGGAAAGGGTCCTGTGATGTCGAGGTGGACGTGCTCAATCCGACCGGAGGGCTGAGGGAATGTTGCGAGTGGTGACGTGACGTGCCTGGTGACTTTAGCGCGTTGGCCTCGTAATGCAGGAGCGCGCCCAGGTGCGACAATCCCGCTGAATGGAGGGCCAGACATAGCGGTCAGCCACGAGGCGTGTAGACGCGCGTATACCTGGATGGCTGAGGTTGTGGAGCTGGTTGAAAAGCCAACGGCGATGGGACAGGGGCACATAGGGCCTGCTTCGTCCAATCGACATGTCGCAACAGATTGTGGTTGTCGACCCTGGAATGGGGACTTGTTGCAGCTGTAGTGAGGACCTGCCCTTGAGCAGAGTCTGCAGTTCGGCGTCCGTAGTCTGAGCCTCGGCGGGGACGTCCGCTGTTATGTGCGCAGAACTGGTGGCTGCTACACGTGAAAGCGCATCGGCGACCACGTTGTCTTTCCCGCTGACATGTTGGATGTCGGTGGCGAACTGTGCAATGAACGAGAGTTGGTTCTGCTGTAGAGGCGGGAGTTTGTCGCGACCTTGAGAGAAGGCGAAGGTAAGAGGCTTGTGGTCGGTATAGATGGTGCAGTTCTGTGCTTCGAGAATATGGCGAAAGTGTTGCACTGCTTCGTATATCACCAGAAGTTCTCTGAAATAGGCTGGTAAACTTGTCGGGGCGGTGATCGTGGTTTCGTCAGTGGAGCTGGCGGTTGCAGGGGCCGTTTTCCGAGCTTCGAGTTTCTTTGAGAACAACGCCAAGGGATGCCAGGTGTTGTCCACGCGTTGCATGAGTGCGGTACCGATGGCGAAGCTGGATGCGTCCGTGAAGAGTCCCAAGGGAGCGTCTGGCATGGGATGGGTGAGAAGCGTGGCGGTGCAGAGGGCAGCTTTGCAATCTTCGAAAGTTTTCGCTAAAGTCGGTGTCCACGTGACGGGTTGGTTTCCTCGTAGGCCCGCCAAAGCATCACGGAGAGGAGCCTGGTAGTCGGCTGCGTGTGGCAAGAAACGCCTGTAGAATTTCAGCATGCCGATGAAACGACGGAGGTCTTTAGCGGTGGCGGGTTGAGGGTAATTTTGAAAGTCCGAGATGCGTTGGGGCAAGGGCCGAGTTCCCTGAGATGAAACTTCGTGGCCGAGGAAGCGGACGACGGAAGCGCCTAGCGTACTTTTCTGGGTATTGACAAGTAGACCGTGGTCATCGAGGCGTTGGAACAGCAGACGAAGTTGCCTGTGGTGCTCTTCTGCGTGGCGAGAAAATACCAGTATGTCGTCAAGGTAAAAGAAGCAGAGGTCGAGGCCGCGGACGACCTCGCCGATGAAGCGCTGAAAGGTTTGTCCAGCGTTCCTCAGGCCGAAGCTCATGAAGGGCATAGAGTTTCTTACAATAATACCCTGAGGGGAATCTGGCGCTAGTGTCTACGCGGGCTCCTTGAGACGCGCTTCAACCACCATGGGAATGATGGGAAGTACAGGCTTCGGATTTGCTTTGGATGGATTAGGTTCTTGAGATTCGCAACGCTTGTTTGCCGAGTGTAAAACAAAGTGATATGAAGTTAATTCCAATTAAAACTTGCTTAATTCTTTTGTACGTAAAACTTATTGCAAAAAGTTTGCGTGACCGTGAGATGGAACTGAAACCTGGACAAATTCAACCACCAGGGTATGCATTGCTCTGCAATTGTGTTCCAGATTTGGCATCACCAAATAATGAATTATTTTTGTACAACACATGAAAAGAAACACGCTTGTTTTTCCCTCGAAAGTACGCATTATCTATTTATGGAAATAACAGTACTGTATTGAGTGAGAAACACTTAACGAATCGTCTGCTGCGATGCCAGGTGCGTCTGTTCAAGTTGTCTGCCTCCAACGCATCTCTCGTTTTGTTGTGCAGTCGTGTCAGAGGAGCGCGACGGCGCGTCTACTTAGCTTCGCCGTCGTTTTGCAGCTGATTTGAACGAGTTTTGGTAAGACGCGCTTATCAAACAAACGTGAACTCGATGCAATTTGCTGCACTCACATGGGACGCTACATCTGTGCGCAGCGGTGAGTGCACGACGCTTTGCTAAAACTGTCAAATACAACCTGTAAAGCTGCAGCGTCGCAGCAAACCAAGAGGTCTAGTGGTTCGGCCTCTTTGAACAACAAAGGCGCTTCTTGAGTGCTTTGAAACGCACCCCACTAACCACGCCTCGCGAAGAACGAAACTGAAACTGTAGAAAAAGATCCGTAGACAGTTCGCTAGCTAACGCTATCCAATCCGAAGCCTGTACTTCCCATCATTCCCATGGTGGTTGAACGATCGCAGCGCCAGTTTCCTCTCTAGGGGACTGTATGAAACTATGATGAAGGGAAACTCGAACAAGCCAAAGGGAGCGATGATTGCCGTTTTCGGGACGTCATCCGGATTGACGGGTATGTGTGTGAAGGCCTTCACCAAGTCTAGCACGGAGAACACGTGGCAGCCATGAATGCGATGGGCGAAGTCCTGTATGTGGTGGACGGGGTACCTGTCCGGGATGGTGCGCGCGTTGAGGGCACGGTAGTCTCCACAGGGCCGCCAGCCTTCCGTCTTCTTCGGAACAAGGTGGAGTGGCGAGGCCCATGGACTGTCAGAGCGGCGGGCGATTCCTTCGCGGAGCATGGCCTCGAACTCCGCTTTGGCTATGCGCATGCGGTCAGGGGCAAGGCGACGGGCGCGCCAGAAAACCGGGGGGCCTGAAGTGGTCCGGATGTACGGCACGGTGGTGTGCTGCACTTTGCGTGGCAGTACGCCGGGGCGCGTCAATCCGGGAAATTCAACGAGGATGGCGTGGTACGGCGAGTGATTGTCAACACTGAGTACCTTGATGCTTGGCTGTTGGGCGGTCGTTCGCTGGCCTGGTATGGATTGTCCCGCAGTCGCGTCGATGAGGAGGTCGTTGCGGCAGTCCGGAAGGAGGTTGTAGTGGGCCAGAAAGTCTGAGCCGATGATTGGCTCGGCGACGTCGGCGATGACAAAATTCCAGCAAAGGTCACGGCGTACGTTTCTGAGCTGTATGTCCTGATTGCGAGCCGTACGTCCTGATTGCGGAGCGGTTTGCCGCGCTGAGCTCGAAATACGTAGGCGGACGAGGACCTTCAAGATAGGATCGCGGTTAGCAGCAAATGTCGGAACCGCTATCGACAAGGAACCGTTGCTTCGTGATTTGGTCGGTGACGAAGATGCGACGTCTCCGGGTTGGCAGTTGCGGTCGTCTCTGCGAGCTGCCGTTGGCGTTTTGCGCATGCTCAGCGGAACACGGCGGTCAACATTGCCGGGCTCTGTCCCCGAAACGTCGGTGGTAGTAACACGGGCCGTTATCGGGTTGCCGCGACGAAGTGGTGTTAAGGTCGCGGCTTTGGGGGTGGCGACGCTGCTGCATCAGAAAACGTTCACCCAGGCGTTGTTGAATGGAGGTGAGCTGTCGATCGATGCCGCGATAGCCTGGAATGGTGGGCGACAGCTGCGGCAAGGACCCCTCGACGACGCAATCAGCAATCTCCGCAAGTTCGTCGAGAGGTAGCCTAACCTGAGCCCGCAGAATTGCCTGGACGTGCGGCGGGAGTCGTTGGAGCCAAAGCGCTCGCAGGAAGGAATCCTGGACTTGCATCTTGCCCGCGAGCGCACGCATGTGGCGCAGGAGCTGCGATGGTTTGCGCTCGGCAAGCTCTGCGGACTGAAGTTGTCGTACCTTCTGTTCTTCCGAGAGCGACAGGCGGCGGATGAGTGCGGTCTTCAGGTGTTCATAGAGGTTGGCCGTTGGTGGGTTGGCCAGGATGTGGGATGTGGGATGCCACCAGATGTGGGATGCCGTGTCGATGGAAGGACGCATCCCAACATAAAACGTAACAACTGTTTATTAGCGAAGTAGCAGCAGCGGGGCGAGCATACCGACGCTGCGCTCAGTCGGGTAGCGAAGGAAGCAGCTCTTCCGAGCTGGGCAGCTTGGTTTTAGAGCCACCGTCGGTGACGTAAGCCTCCGGTGACGCTGCGGTGGCGCTGTCCCTTATCTGAGGCGTGGTGTAGCATGCAGCCGTGTCACGCCGGCCTGGATAGTGACCAGGCGGAGGCTGTGCCGGTTTGTGCGCACTGTGTCGCCACACATCCAATTTTTTTTCTTGCACAAATGAGGAAGCATGGTCACCTGAACTGGCCGGACAGGGCAGCCAGTGCAGTCGAATACACTGACTCAATGTGCTGCCAGCCATGAGGAAACAGTGGGAAAAACTGGGCCTAGTGAATACAACATTAACCTGACTGATGGACAGAGGTTTATCGAACAGACTTGAAATGAAGTTACACAGGAGCCTGTTTATGTACCTTCATGTTGCTAAAATAAGCCAATGAGTACTTGACAATATACTATAACTTGAACCTGGGTTTGAAAACACAATGCTTTCATTTGGTCATGCTGAAAGAGAATGAACGTTTCAAGTTTTGCGAACGAAAGTATTGGAAGACACTTTTTTCACGTTACAGAGTTTAAACATACAGTTGTGACCAATGCACTATACTCACCAACACTTATGCCTCGCACATGAACTTGCACACTTTTATCAAGTCCAATGCTGCGACCACTTGTGCCACTTGCAGGACACCGGGAAGAATCCTTTTGCTTCAGCAATCCACTGGTACTGACAAATAGGCAGCACTTATAACAGGCCCAAATCATGTAGGAAAGCATATACAGTGAAACCTCGGTGATACGAATCACACGGGACCACCAAAAATATTCGTATCATCAAAAATTCGTATCACCAGAAAGCATAGAAAATTAGCATGCGGCAAAAAAAAGCTGGTGTAAATTTTCATTTATTGTTTTTCAGGGCCGCAGCAAACGTCAGGAAGAATCCTAAAATGATTTTTCAGTTAAGTTTTTAGATTTAGGCAATCATACCAACACTCGTAAATATACGGCCCGTGCGCGTGTATTTCAATAATGAACCAGGTGCGTTGTGACCCGCGACAGCAGTAGCCCCTTCCAAATTTTAAAGACGATAGTTTTTCTTGGGGAACTTAAACGCAGAAATTTTGGTCTGTCTTTCTGTCTGTGTTTCTGTTTGTCGGCACGTCCCTCGATTCAGCCACTCGGCCAAAGTTGAACCACTTGCCCAAGGGCCAGCCATCGTGAATAGCTGACTAGGTTCATACTTGTGTTCACTGTTGATCAAAAAGCAAACATTACGCATATCTGAGGCGCAACATCACTAGGTAAGTATTAGGTGGTGTGTTCCTTTAATAGAAAATACTGTTACAGGGAGACGACAGAAGAAGGCTGTATTTACAGTATTTACACAACCACAGAGGTAGGGGTGACAACCAAGATGGCGATAGCAGCAACGAACACGTCCTCTTCCTCTTCGTCCTCTAGGTAAGCGCCACATAACATTACCCGCCGGCGGTGAAAGCACCGACTCGGTGCGCCCGGGCAAAGACGGTCGCGAGGATGCTCACTATACACACGCGTCGGTGGGTTCCGGTATGTGATAGGGCTACAGACGGACAACGTGAACATTGTCGGTGCGGGGCTGAGTCGACGAGGACGAAGACACTGGCTCGATTTCATACGTCACGTCGGTCACTTGGCGGCATACACGGTATGCCGCCAAGGCATACCGTGTATGGTCCGGTGTACGGGAAGAGGAGCTTTTCAGAAAGCCCAACACGTCGTGCTTGATACCAAAGGAGGACAAGAGACCCAGGAAGAAAGTGGGCGTTTCTGTGACGGCGATCGTAGCGAGATTGTTGGCCCGCTTGCGATTCGGTTAACCGAACGCGCGCAACTTGTCGTGCATGGTCGGCGCGGGCAATAGCTTTTTGAGCGTACTCAGTAGGTGGGTACACGGGAGGCGGCATCATCGTGTCCATCGTATCTATGTATAACAATACATAGATACGTAATTGTAGAGACCCTAGTTTCTTAAGCTGCGCTGAAAATGCGACTGCGCCGAAACTTGGCTTCCTCCGTGCCCTCTGCACGAGCTCATTGTTGTGTTTCGGTTTCGGTTCAGTATTGCACTGCACGAGTGCCATGGGGCGCCGCTCTGGCATTCCTGCTTTACCTAGGCGACTTGAATATAAAATAGTGTGTGGAGAGTACTCGTTAAGTGCGGACGTTTCTTCTGCTTCGGCGCTTCGCGCCAAACCGCGTGTTCGTACTGGCTGGCGCCCCGCCGGTCGCGTTGGTCACCGCCGGTCTTCGCCTGCTGCTGCGCCGGGACTACCAGCCCGCAACACAGCATTCACGTTTCCCGACGTATTGCCAGATTGCGTTCATATCTCACGCAGCGCCTCTTCTATCTCTTTAGACGACATTTGCAGCGAAGCACGCAGATACGCGGCAAATTTTTAGCATGCTTTTTTGTATGACACCGGAGTACTGCAGCGAAAATAACAAAAGAAGCGCTTTGACATGATGGATCGAGGCCACAAGATTACAGAACCACGGTCCTGTGTTATGACTTTGTTATCGCGTAGATGTTGGGAATGTTTTTTGGGAGATTTACGACCGTGCCTGCACAAGTGCGACCTCAACGGTCGCGCATGTTGGCCTTGTGAGGCCTGACTCCTTCGCCAAGAGCGTCCTCGCCTTCTTTCGGTCCTCGTCCACCCTTAAAAAAGTGTTTTAGATGCGAAGTATCTTATGGCGGGGTTCAATCCGGTGGTGGTGTGCGGCGTGACCACCCTTACTGCGCATGCGCATACCCTCTCAACTCCCTCTCTCCCCTTTCCCCTATCCACCTTCCCCCTCCTCTCCCACCCCCCTCTCCACGTTCCCTCTCCACTTTCTCTCTCTCTCCTTCCCCCTCGCCACTTCCCCTTCCCTCTCCCCTCCCCTTTCCACTCTTCCTCTGAAATGCGGGCTAGACATGCCGAAATTCTCTCATGCGCAAAACGCCGCGATGAGCATCAGCGCATGCGCGTTCTCTCCCCCTCTCTCTCCTCTCCTACGCTGCCCCCCTCTCGCACGTCTGTCGGCCGCGTTCCCCGCTCGCCATGTGAAAATTAACGGCCAGGCTAGAAGACAAGACGCGCGTAGCGTTCCTCTTCGCGTTCCGCGACGCGATGTCGGTAGCATGCCCAACGAACGCCAACGGAACGCGATCGCGCAAGTGCTCCGGCTTCGCATCGCCTCATGGTCCCCTTTAGCGGGAGATGGTGTAATTTTTTCTTACACCGTGATTCTGGCAATTTGGCGGTTGCGTTCCCACGCTTGCGTTCCCGCGCTCCCACGTGCTTGGCGCGTCTTGGGCGACAGCGGGGACAGCACCTCTTCGTACCTGGGCGGTAGCGTACGTTTGTATCAAACGTAGGTGGGTGAAAATCGGTTCGCAACAACCATACTCCATTATATTGCAGGCCAATGGGCCTTGGCTGGGACCAAGAGAAAATTCGTATCTCCCCGAAATTCGTATGAGCTGGGATCGTATCACCGAGGTTTCACTGTAGCACTTACAGCTGCCAAAAGACAGACTTTCAGTGCAACCTCTGTAATGAAAATTATTAAATGCAAAGCATTTCTTAGCAAACTTCTGCTACTTTGAACGTATCTATCTATCTATCTATCTATCTATCTATCTATCTATCTATCTATCTATCTATCTATCTATCTATCTATCTATCTATCTATCTAGACGCCTACGACTTTGTGCTCGCCTGGCCGTTTCTGTAATGGGATGTATACCGAAATTGCTGTGGCATAACATGACTGTATGACAAACGTAAATGACAGGTAATAGCATGAAAATAATGACATGTATGTCATGATCGGCATGATTTACATGCCACGGTCTTTGTGCTCTTGCGGCCATTTTGTTAACTTGATATATACAAAAATTCGGATGGCGTGACAAGAACGTGTGACGAAGGTAAGTGACAGATCCTAGCATGCAAATCATGACAACCATGTCATGTACAGCATGCTTTACATGACATGGTCTCGGGGCACTATCGACTGTTTAATTAAATGGATATCTACCAAAACTGGTATCACAAAAAATTCAGTATAAAGAACATAAAGGACAGGTGGTAACATAAAAATCATGACACGCATGTCATGTTCGGCATAAACATATTTTCCATGCTCACGATGTACTCGCAGCAGTTTCACAAGCTTGACATGTACCAAATTTGGTATTGCGTGACGTGACAGTATAACGAACACAAATGACAGGTGTTAACACGAGAATCATGAGAAGCATGTTAAGTAGGGCATGATTTGCATGCCACGCTCATGGTGCGCTTGTGACCGGTTCGTTAGCTTGATATACAACAGAAATTATATTGTATGACGTGACTGTACGACGAACGTAAATGACAGGTGGTAACACGACAGTCATGGCATGTCTGCCCTGTAGGGCATGATTTACATGCCACGCTCATCGTACTCTCATGGCCGGTTCGTAGGGCTCAGTACACCAAAACTGGTATTGCATGAAGTGACTGTACGACGCACATAAATGACAGGTTTAACACGACTATCGTGACATGCATGCCAAGTAGGGCATGATTTACATGCCACACTCATGGTGTGCTCGCGACTTCACTTACGTCTGAGTGTATTCCCATAGGGCAGCCGACTCCATCATCGTCAGTAGTGTCCCATGTAGAAATCATCGACCTGAAAAATCATAGCATATCCACGTGGTGAATGATGATGAGTGGAGCGAAGCGAACTCGCGCTGCAGCACCGCGATGGCATTGGTGCGAGCGTGGTCCTTCTTGATCGAATATATTGTGACTAGATTGTTTGAGAACCACAATATGTTGCACACACCGCAACTATGGCCGAAACTGTTATCAAGGAAGTCCCGCTGGAAGCGCGCGTCGGCGCCTTCGGACAGAGCCCGCGTGATGCGTTTTGCAGCCACTTCACGTGCTCGCACAGCCTCGGGCTCTGCCTGCCGGTACGCGCGCTTTCTCGCCGCTTCACGGTCCTTCACATTTTGAAGATCCGAATCGCGCCGCAGCCGCCCTTATGAAAATGAGTCTTGAGTGTCTAGTGTCGACTAGGTGCGCTCCTAATGAGTCACTAGACAGACATTAGACACGCAATGCCTAATGTCGTTTAACATTAAGTGTACATCAGAGAGTCAAATGACCATGTGCACTTTAATTTCTGGTGACTGAAGTGTTCAGACTTTCAGTTGCCGTTCCTAATGTCAAAACGCGCATCACAACAAAGAAGTTAAATAGCCTTAATCGCCACCGTAAAATCAGTTTATCACAATAGACAAGTTCGTCTTTCAGAAACTACAAGCAATAAACAATTTGTGTTGCAATGTACACAAATATCGTGTTTCAGTAGAATGCGTAAATATTTTACATATATCGCCCATGCACCGGCGATCGAAGAATTGCTGACGACCGCAGCAATGTTCATTATATTACCTGCCGTATAATAGAAGTAAGCATTTCCTTATTTTTAAAAGGCATGAGTCGATCACATATGCAAATATGAACAGATACGATCAAGTGACACTGCGAACACTCGCTCAGGGGCCCGTGTTGCCCATTTGTCCAGTAGAAATTAACGGAGGAGAGTGGGGATTACCCGAACGGCGTCGCGAAGGATTTTGGGGGGCGGAGAAGAATTGGAACTGTGGACAATGGGTGACGTACAGAAAAAAAGTTCGTTATTGTTGTGATAAAAATTAGGGACTGTTCTTATGCATGGTGCACTTACATATATGTCCAAAACAGAATGTTGTTGGTTGCAAAGATACGCGGACAAGCGTTTTTCCCAACCTCAAACTACTGTCTCTATCTCTCCTCGCTGTTGCAACGCTGGTCAGAAGCAGCCGACAACCAAAGTTCGATTTGGCCCAACGTCGCGTACATCCTTCTCCCGCCCCGCCTCCTCGTAATGTCGTCTCCACGCGACTCTCTTCCGTTCTCCACGGCGTCAACTCATCTCTCCCTTCACTCCTTCCTTGTCCCATTCACCTCCTCTGTGTGCAACGTTGGGTGTCGCCTATCACACCCTACCCATTCCCTCCTCCTATCATAATCCCTACCTCTTTCTATCCACGGGAGAGGGCAGTAACTTGAAACAAAAAAGCGTTTCTTTTGACAAAACAAAATGCATAGTTGTATAACAAAATCGAACAGCCATAACACATTCCCAACATGCACACACGGGTTAAAAAAAGCCATAAATACACTTTTTTCTTTGTACAGTGACAAATAAAAACAACAACATTGCTTTATTTTCTACGGAGCGCTGTTTGAAGAGAGGGTCAGCGCGCACCAAGGAGATATTTATATTTGTTTTGATTTATGCAGCGTCATTTCGCGTTTTTGCACTTGTGAAAACGTCGCTCCTTTTACGTGCACCTCACAGTCAAAATAGCGCCTTCGTCTTCAAGTGAGCGCTCGTCACCCTCCACCTTTCCCGTCGACTCGCCTAGGGAGCTTCTGACGAATTTCACTAGCAAATGGCTGTATAAGCCTGAGACGGCCGCTCGAACAATGAAATGGCCGTCACATGAGGTACGGAAGGTTCACAAACCAAAACTAAATTCGAAACGCGCGCCGAACCGGACTATTTCGCGGAGCAGTACATGTGCAGTAGCTCCGCCCCCGTAGCCTTCCCTTCATTGCCAAGAAAAGTTGTCCTTGGGGGCGCTTTAGTTGTTTGACGGGTGCACGATGCGCGCGGTTTGTGTGTGTGTGTGCCATGCTGTGTTCTGCAATGCTTCGTTACCACGTTTATCGATTATGCACGTTGGTTACTTGATTCAATGTCAAGTGTACCTTCCAAGACGATCTAGGTCCTAGTCTCGTGACTGAAGGCGAGTGCGGACGTACAGCAGCCTTTTGACAAGACTGTCGCCGAGTGCACGGTACATTGTGGACTGTAAAGCTGAAGAGTGCACAGTGGATGCCTGATTTTGGTAAGTTCTAGAATATTTCTGAATTACACAGCTAGGTTACTTCATTACATGACGTCTTTTACGCAGGAACCGAGTGTGATCGTCTGGGCGGTGTGTTCACTCTGCGGGGATGATGGCCAGAGGAAGGATGATAGACAGGTATGTTTTACGCTATGCTCAATGCTTTCTGTGCACTTTATACGGTTGTATGAAGCACTCACCATGTGCGTTCACTACCTACAACTGCAACGGGTGGATGAAGGCACGTTGCTTTGCGCGATACTCCGCTCGCTTCTGTAACGCAAGCGTTTCTTGTCATGGCGCTCTTCTTCCTTGGCTGTTTTTCGATTCCAAGAATGCCTGTCGCTCGGCCCGCCCGCTTCCCGCTGCTGCTTCTCTACTCGGGAACTGGTTGACCTTGGGGACGCCTGCGCGATGTATGTGTCGCAGGGAGGGCAACACTCGCCCTTTTGGGCGTAGGGGACCGGAGGGGGGAGGTGAGGTAGGAGGGAAGGACTGAGAGCATGGCTCTTTCCCGGAGAGGGGACGGGTCGCGACCGAGGAGAGAGAGAAAGTGGCCCGCTCTTGGCATTCCGCCGCTCAGAAGCGATCGTAAACCGAAGGAAGAATAATTTGCAAGATTTTTTGTATCCGAGTTGTGATTCTGTAAATAAACTTCTTAGCGTCGTCGAAAGTTATTGAAATCGACTACAGCTGTATACTGCACGAGATCATCGCCTGAAGCTACTTGTACGATGGCTTATCACTTCGGCAATAGAACTGCTTTAAACATAACGTTCATCGCCTAGCCTTCTCATGATGCAGGTACAAATGAAGTAACTTTTCAGGAAACTCAGTAATAATTGGCATGTAGTACGCGGGGAGGAAGATATAAAAACACGCTGCGGCTGCACATGCGCGCGCGGTGCTCTTCAGTGGCGTGTGTTTGTGGCTTTCTCCGCGACTACTGCACCGCGCTTGTTTTTGTTAGAAGTTAGTTGCACTATGGTTAGGATTTTAATCTGACTGTGCAAGGTCGTTGCTACGAGAAACGAACTTGCGTTGGGTGAACCCACTTGAAGATAATACAAGTCAGTGAATTACGTTATATTCTGGTACTAACACCATGTGTACAGTAATTTGAAAGAGCACAAGATGTATATAATTATCAGTTCTAGACAAATATGCCAGTTGCCTTTGACAAGGTGCCCTTTGTTGCAATATTTGTGTTTGAGAAAAATGATGTGAAATATTTTTCCCGTCGTTATATTGTTTCCTGAAGCATACTGGTTTATATTAACAGAAGTTGTGTAATGGTTAAGCAGCACTGTTCCAATAGCTTTTTATCCACTGTGCTGGGGTGGCAAAAGCACACCTCAATTATGTGCTTATCTAAAGTTCATGTTTCTTTTGTGAGCTTTTCTTAAGGCAGCATGAAACTGAAAGAGCGCTCTTATTTGCAGGTTGTGCGACTAAGACGTAGCATTCATTGTGAGAGTGCTACTTTAATTTTATGAAGTAATTATTATGGGAAACAAATCTAAATTCTCATGTGTAACTATGTGTGCAGAAGTTTAGAGAAGGCTGACAAAAGTGGTTAACGGTTTTTTTTTTTATGGCTTGCAGCACTACAAATTCAAACCGATATTCCAGGCATTGATTGGCTTTAACACGACTAGAATTACTTTCCTAAACGGCTCAAATTCATCATATAATACAATATGTAAAGCTCGGCATTATGGAGTGTGCACATGGGCCACACATACTCTTATTTTATCAATTTATGCATTTTATATTGTGTAGCAGAGCTGATGTAATTTTCGTCATTTAAATGACCTATATCGTAATCTGCGTTCTCCAACCACATAGTGTTTACTAAGTACATAAGTTTCTGAAAGTTCGCCTTGCAATGGCACCATTGCAGTTGTCTGCCATGAGCCGTTGCTCAGGTTATACTTGTTCTTATAGCGCAATCTGAGTCCATCATTCAAGGCCCTTGCTGGTATATAAACATAGACTTGCCTGAATACATTGTATGTATTGTGTGTGAGCTGTAAGGTCTGTGTGGTGCGCCAACTCATGAATGTTTTCTGGTATCCTTAACATATGTACCCGGTGATCTCACCTGTTCGTGGAACTGAAGCAGACGACAGCTTGCAGACGAAGATGGGAGCGTTCTACCTGTGAGCCTGGTCGAGCTTATATTTTATGGTAGGCATTTGTTTCAATCTTTACAAAGAGCTTCGACATGTTGCGCCTGCTCATGAACCTATTGCAACTTTTTTGAGGGAATTCTAAGATCAAAGAAAGAAGACCCTAGACGTAACTCCATTAATGTATACTTGATGCTGGACTTGACCTTCTGTGTTGTTTTCCTGTTTTCTTACAGGATTTGCTGAAAGTTTCTTTTGGAAATGCGATATAAGATGCAAGTTTGACTAACTCTAACTTCACAAAAGTGCTTTTTGTCAACTACCTGCACGGGGCCTTGGCAGTACATCTAAGTGTTCTAAGGTGCACGATGTGTTGGATAAAGTTTTCTTTGCAACTCTTATATATTTACTGCGATCTTTCGTGCAGGATACACATGCATGGATACACATACATGGATTCCCTACAAGGACCCTGCGCATCAAAAGCAATCTGTCATCAATGTTAAGTAGACAGATTAAACGAAACGAAGATATGACAGGTGTACACCATATTTTTCTTTCATTTAACCTCTGCATGTTTCCCAGTCAATAAATGTTTTTATCCATTTTCTTTTGTTGAGAAATGTCTTTGTACAGCACAAGTGTCGTAGAAGGTGCATACATGCACTTTTGTATGATGCTTGGCTGCATGTGTATCAACCAGCGAACAGGCACAACTAATATGTGATTCCGTACTATCATCCGGACATATCATAAATCTTATCATGTACTGTAATAGTTCTGTTTCAGGAATGTTATGAATGTCATTGGCCACGAAGCACAAGCTTGGCCGAGGGCCATTGCAAACAGGATGTTTCATACTCACAAGAAAGTCACTCATAAGGACACATTAGAATGACGGTGGCCAATATGTCTTTGAGTGACATTATGAGTACATTAAAACAATTCTGAAGAAATACATTAGAGAATCAAATGAGTGTTGATGTCAAAGGTCGTTTCATGCTCACTAGACTATCACATGTTAATACGCATCGGACTATCACATGTTAATCCGCATCAGACTATCACATGTTAATACGCATCAGAATGATCGGCCAATATGTTTTTGAATGGCATTTAAAATACATTACAAAATTCTAAAGGGACACATTAGAGCGTCAAATGACTGAAATGTCAGAAGTCATTAGACTTTCTTTTTGAACTCGTCTCACATTTTCATAAGGGCGTGCAGCTTCGGCCTTGCGGGCTCGAATGGCGGGGTCTTCGCGCCGCAGCCGTGCAGTTTGTCGAGCAGCTTCGGCCTCGCGGGCTCGAACGGCGGGGTCTTCTCGCCGCAGCCCTATAGCTTGTCGAGCAGCTTCGGCCTCGCGGGCTCGAACGGTGGGGTCTGCTCGCCGCAGCCGTGCAACTTGTCGAGCAGCTTCGGCCTCGCGGGCTCGAACGGCGGGGTCTTCTCGCCGCAGCCGTGCAGCTTGTCGAGCAGCTTCGGCTTCGCGGGCTCGAACGGCGGAATCTGCTTCGCGGCGTCGACGTGCAGCTTCGGCGTCGCGGGCTCTCACCTCAGGATTCTGTCTGCGAGCGCACGCTGCCGCCGCCTTCCGTGCCCTCCGTTCCGCAGCCTTGTCTTCCATCTGGCGACTCCGAGCTAAAGAGAAAGCGTGCCAAGAGGGAGCCTCATGGCGCGTTACTTCTGAAATGTTGTCTTCGGGTGTCGTTGAAAACACGAGATGCAGTAGAGAAGAAAGAACGCCACACAGGAACACGCACGAGAGTGTCACTTGTCAACGTCGTCTTCTTCTACTGCATACCTGAACGCGCGCAGTAAAGAAGAAAGAATGC
Source organism: Rhipicephalus sanguineus (assembly GCF_013339695.2). Classification (NCBI taxonomy): domain Eukaryota; kingdom Metazoa; phylum Arthropoda; class Arachnida; order Ixodida; family Ixodidae; genus Rhipicephalus; species Rhipicephalus sanguineus. The sequence goes on along the minus strand of NC_051183.1, from coordinate 134,411,490 downwards.
CACACAGGCGAACACGCACGAGAATCTCACTCGTCAACGTCGTCTTCTTCTTCTACTGCATACCAGAACGCGCGCTTCTCACGAGCTAGAGGTGGCTAGTACAACGCTACAAACAAACGGAGGATGGACAAACCCACGGCATAAGGAGCTTCGCCCCTAAAACAAATAATCTTTACTGCCATGACAGATTTTGAGCCAGTTTCGAGTGAACTGCCACATTTCTATATGTTCAAAGCAGTCAAGCTTAGTTCGGTTTGCTTTGTATCATGGAGTACCATGATATGATACCGTAAACATTGCTAGTAGCTCTCTGTGGCTTCCAAAAGGCGCAGTGGTTACGTCATCTTGCGACCTCGGTCTCTGCAACGCAGCTGTCCCGGAAAGCAGAACCAATTCTGTGTCGCACACAGGAAATGCGTGAATTGTTTCGCATTGTTGGACGTCAAACACTCGTTCGGACCTTCGTACAGTTTTGTAATGCACACAATATCTTAACGCACTTCATCCCTGCATAGACTACCGCAGCTCATGAGGATGCTTCAGATTACCCCAGTTTGGATTTCCACAGTTACACCAGCCGCGTCGCTCTCGGTCGCAGACCCGGTAATAGCAACCTAGCTGAAAAACCAAACAAGAGGAAAAAGTGGCGCGCCTACTCGGTATACTTTTACGGTGCCGATCATAAGTGGGATTCGACACTCACCGAGACGCTGGTTTGCTTCTGCAAGGGCACCTATCGCGGGAAAGACTGAACGGGACAGCTGATCGGGAGAGGACTCCGCTTTTGGGCGCACCAAGAGCCTTCCCGAGCGCAGGATTGTACACATAATCGGATGGCGAGAAGTGCAGAGAACATAGCATCGGTTTCTCTGGCTCCTTCTTCTGCCGTCTAATCATGGGCACAGCGTTGAGCCATTGCGAACGACGGGGCTCATCGCGCGGCACCACACGAAACGATACAGTTGGGTTGACACTGCCGCTGCCTTTGAGCTTACGCCTTGGGCTGTTTGTACAGCAGGCTCACGCCGTCGTCCACATCGCTTGCCTTCAAGCCGATATTTCCAGTGAGGAGAACGCGTTAGCGTATTATCCGCTGGTGAGCATGGACGAGGTGCTCAATGGGCTCTACAAATGCACCACGCACTGACGATGTCCAAGTCCCACGCTTTGGCGACTTGATTAAGAGAACCCCGGCGACGAGGTACGCGTTGAGTCCGGACAGTTGTCCGAAGGGTCGTTGACATCGAAGACCTTCCATGACGGCCACTGTCTCGAGCACCTGGAAACGCTTGTGCTTCCCTTCATGTGGAGACTGGCCCTGGCGCGATGAGAACCTTTCCAGCGGCTCCGCCTCACATTCACAACGACGCGCAGAAAGAGGTGTACGCGACTGCCCCGTCGGGCGTCCGCGTACGACGACATGCCGCCTCGCTCACTCGACCAGGTTTACCAAGCGCCTTCCAGGTATGCCGGGCTCGATACTTCCGTGCAGTGCTCATACCAGTGGGAAAGGTTTCCGGCAGACAGGTCCACCTCAACGCACACCGGTGCCTGTCATTTTGGTATTTTTCAATCGAAACTTGACAAGCCACGCAACGAAACCAATGAAACTGCAACGCTGGAGCTCGACGCTGGCGAAATGGGCTAAGCATGCACGCTGTGCGCGGGGCAAAACCGAAACCACCACGGCCGCACGCAGCACTATGCCGTTTTTTCTTCTTTTTTATTTTAGCTTTGTGCTAAATTTGTACTTAAGTGGCACGGCCTGAATAGGTGCAGAATACTGTTTATGGATGTTTAGGACGAATTTCATCGCGCGTTTCTATTAGCAGCATTAAATCACTGTCGACCAATCGCGGCCCGTCTGCGTTTGTGATCTTATACGTCACGAGCGTCTAGTGCGGGAAAGCCGAAGGGGCGTCAGCACCCATCCTTCGGTTTTTCGCTATTTTCTCGCTTACAAACGCTCTGCTCACCGTAACAATGGTACCGCTGTAATCGTAATAAGATAATCTACCATCGAAGATCAACTTCCGGTTTCTCTTTAGTGTCCCTTTAAAGTACGGCACAGGCAGCAGGAGGAGATTCATGTAGATGAGTTAGTGAAATATGCTTAATGACTAAGCTGCGCAAAAGAACACGAAGACCAGAAAGGAATACGACAGAAGAGCTCTTGTCCTTTGGTGTGTTTCATTCTGATCCTGGTATTCTTTTTTTGTGCATTCTATTCATTCATGCACTCTAAGAGAAAATCCAGTTTTTCTGCCACACAACAATAATCGTCATCTGGCCTCCTCGCGTTTCCTTTCTGGAAAATCCGGCTCTCGTCACTTTCCTATCAAGAATGCTATGTCACGCTGATAACGCGCGTGCCGTTCGTGACCGGGAAGTTCCGGGACCGCGGTGATAACGCGAGGAAAGTACGCGAGGTGGAGGACGATTGTTGTTGTGTGGTAGAAATACTCCCCAAATACTCGATTTTTTCTTAGAGTCTGTTAAATAGACGTAATTATTCATTGCTGTTAAAGTATTCGTTCTGTAGGCATATGAAGCTACTCGCTGACTGCATTGCACAAAATCGACGCCCACAATGCGTGTGATCTGCCGGAATGTCTTTTATAGCTTTCTTCAGTCTCTGCAACGGCTACTCCATATGGACGAGAAACGTGAGTTTAGCATTGATTTTCCCTATGTAAACATTTTCCTCGCGTCTGCTCCACAATGTCGGCTTTGCATGTAGTCGTAGAGAGCGGTTTTCTTCTACCACCACAATATATAATCATGGAAGTTCATGTAGAAATCAAGTGTTGCATTAGTCTTTAAACTGCTCGTACAAGGCAGTCATGCAGATCAGATTTGCGGACATTTTGCACGCATAGATAATCAGGCGTGTGGTTCAGACACTGGCTTTCGAGGCGTAGGTGCCTCTATTCAGAACCGACCACCAGGACAATTTATTTTCTTTTATGCAATCATATCCCTATGGCGATGAACCTCTTACGGGAGAAAACGTGGGACGGATGGAGAGTGTTCGAGTTGAGTCGGCATATAAGAGCTGACGCATTTAAAAGCCCTCTAGAGGACAAAATATAAAGCCGATATGGAGGATTGTACATATCAGAAAAGTTCATTTTTTTGCCACAGTTTAACTTCAAGGTCCCATTTCGGTGGCTGCGGATCGCGGCTTCTGTGAGGCCGTTTCAGACGCTGATGAAGGTTTGAAAGAAGGTAAAAGACGCCATGCCGATGTCATAAAAAACGCCAGGCCTGCTCGGAAAGGGTAACACAGTTACAGCGAAAGCTGGAAGAGCGGCATTTCTAGAGCCCGTTATACTCTTTCTTGTGGCTACTAATACAAGTACAGTAGCAAAGTACCCACTACGCCAGAAAGCATAATTTTTGGAAAGTTGGGAAGCACCCACCACGATATTATTCGTTATTCTGCGTGAGAAGCGAGGTACCATCTGTGAGGCATTATGTGCACTTTGTTATTACGGTGGTTGATGACGATGAAGAAATATCGCTGAACCCTTTGTAATGGGTCGTAAGCTTTAAACGACCCACTAGTTACGTAATTCATAGTGTGTGACGCCCGGTCGTTATTTAACTGTCCCACCACGCTTTATAACATGCGTTAACCGGAGAAACGGATAGCGAGAGAGAGAAGGAATTAACTTTATTGAGAGCCTGAGGATATGGATCATGGGGGCCTGATGGTCTTCCTTGGCAACCAGTAGAAGTGCACTTGCCAGGAACCCACTACGCTATAAAACATCATAATTTTTGTGAAGTAGAGAAGCAGCCACTATGCAATTTTTCGTCATTCTGCGGAGAACCGTGGTACTCGCTAAACACCTGTAAGGCATTATGTGCACTTTGTTGTTGTTGTTGTTGTTGTCCTCTGTGCATGGCTCATACCCAATGCAGAGGATTGGCCGAGTAGAGGGTGAATTTTGCTAGTATTATCTTCAGGGTGTCGTTCGTAGAAGCTATTATTAACTAATATAATGAATTGATGTTTCAAATATTGGTAATGAAATATTTACTCAGGCAGAAGTTAGATAGACATTCTTTTAGACTCTCGAATGAATTCCTTAATGGCGAAGAAAACATCCCTCTGGCTGTATCCCAGAGTGGTGGCCCCAAAAGAAACATAACCGGCAGCGATACTTCCAGGCCCAGCTTTCGAAGAGGTGGTTCTATGATTTTTTTCCTCAATGTCGTGAACCGTCGACAGGATAAAAAGAAATGATCGATTGTTTCCTCCTGATTGCAGAAGAGGCACAGTGGGGAAATCGCTAAACCTGCTCTATGTAAGTAAAAATTGAGGGAGCTAACGCGGCAACGAAATTTCGTCATGACTACTTCCATTATTCTTGTCGTGGATAAATCGCTGCGCCAGGAAAATGAGAGGTGCTTATACTCTCGAGAAGCAGTCAATGCTGAGTCTGAGAAACTTTTTCTGAACGTTAGTGAGCGAAATCTTGCCATCGTGATGTAAGCTGTTAGCACTTTGTTGATGCTGTGGCTGATGACGATGAAGAATTATCACAGAGGCCTTTGTAATGGGTTGAAAGCACTCAACAACCCACTCGTTGCGCAATTTGCATTGTTTGACGCCCGGTTACAGAATTCGCGTTTGTGTGATGCCTGGTTGTTATTTTACTCTTCTACCACACTGCATTACATATGTTAATGTGGTTCCTTCCCGACCTGAAGCCTGTATAGGCTCTTTTTGCAGCGCAGTTTCAAGCACCGGCATGGCTCTGAGGTAGAACACTGGGCTCCCACGCAGAGGGCCCAGGTTCGAACCACGTTCTATCCTGAAAATTTTTTTCCTATTTCCTTTTTTTTCTTATTTGGTGCGATAGTGGTTACGGACACCAGCGGCGGCGGCGGCGGACAACTAAGGCGCCAAAAACGGCCGGTGAAATGATCTCATAACAGCTTGCGCTGTAAAACAGAACATTCCTGAGAAAGACACTACGTATAATGGATATTTACATTTACTCATTGCGTAGACAACACCGGAAGGAGATTTCACATAGATTTTTCATTCGTTCGTTCGTATGGTTGTGAATGCTTCTTTTCTTAGTAGGTGCTCCTTGATTGGCGATATCAAGTGGTGACACAGGAATTTGTAGCAGACATTTAAGCGGCGATATTCAAAGCAGCTGCTTTGTCTTGTAAATTGTTGCCTAAAGGATCAACGGAAACTTGATTTCTTTGGTTGAAGTAATTTCTGTTGCGTAGGTTACAAGTAAACCTATTTGTATAGTTAACTAAAACACCGAAGTGAAAACCAGATCAAGCACGGAGGCTTTGAAGGTTGACTTTACGTAGGTGTGCCTCCTTATATTCGGCTCCATTGACAGTCCTGTTGCGCACTGCCTGAGGTTTAAGCGTTGAGGACAGGTCACCGCTCTCTCATAGTTGAGCACATTGGCTCTAAATTGTCTTCATAATTTTCCTTAAACACGGCGTACTATAGGGAACCAGCGCTGGAGTTTCCGTGCCACCCTGGCGGTCAAAGCGCGCACTTCTCAGCCGCTCCCGCGGACGACACGCACAAGGATGGGTACTAGCGAAGGCGGTGCGGGCACTGAACGCCGAACAAAAAAAAAGGAGGCCGACGGTTACTGCAGCGTATATAAGTGTCATAACTACGTAGGAATGAGAGGTGATATATATTTCTTCGTCTTTCCTGCGAAACCATACGAGCAAGAACGGAGGCAACGTTGGATACAAGCTGTCAGGCGAGCGGGGTAAGTTCGGTCCTCTCTGGCGGCGTCGAGATGGGGTCTAAAGCGAATTTCGCGTGTTTCATTGTTTTATACAACAGTGAAGACGGCCAGCTATGGGAGCACTTGAGGCACGTCAGTTGACGACGTTGCATCGGCCAAGTTATTGAGCTCGAGTGCTACCGCTGCGACGTGCTAGCAGGCGCCGTCGCTGCCCGCCTTGCAGGACAGGTGGCCCCACTTATCAGGCGCTGAGACGACAGCTAGAGGCGAACACATAAAAACTGCATTAAGTAAACGTGCAAAAGTTTTCGTTCGAAATGAAAACATGTAGTGCCAGCGTTGCGATCACGCACGGAAGTCAACTCGCTGTACGAACCAACTGTGCGATTTACTGCGTACAGCTTCGCGCTTATTTTACACAACTACACGCGCTGTAAAGAAACAGGACAGGAACACGCGGTAATAACCGATCTAGCATCAAATGCTCGCTTACCTGAAGTGTGACATCGTAGCTGGCTTGGTGTACTTGCGAGTGGCATTTCGCTGCAACTTGAGAATCGCTGTCACGGCACGACACCGTCTCTTCCACATCGTACACGTATTTCGCCTTGCACAGCTTCGTCCCGTTTTCAAGTGCCTTTCTGCGGAAGTGGTCCTCAGGCCATGTTATTTTACTAAAACCATAGCAGAGCACAACTGGCGCCATAGCTGTCGACAACTTAAGCACGGGACCGCGAACCCGGGAACCACGCTAGCGGGTTTACGCAGGCGCGCTCGCCGCGGCACACTGCGAAAAATATATAAAGCTTTGCAAATTTTCTTCAGTATTCTTTCGCTTGATGGCGCTAGCTGAATGATCATTCGCAGAATCCTGTTAATGTTTTATTTTCTCTCTCTCAGAAGCTTGAACCGAAGCGAAACGACGCGCACAGCCGAAACATATGCGAGCTGCAACAAATGTCGTCAAATGTCGCCGCAGGAATTGAACAAGAAAAACATACTGTTTGTTATTAATAGCGTTACTACTGTAGCAAACAAACGCTTAAAACCTGCTGCCACGATCATTTTCCAGCCATCACGCGGAACACGACGTATTATAGTACTCGTTGCTTATCATCCAATGTAAGGGGGGTGCTTGTATAATGTGAATTTTATTTGGTTTGCTGTCTGTCTGCTTTATACCAATGTAATAAATTTTACATATGTACTCACGTGACTCAAGAAGGCATAATCGAGCGTTTCTAGTCCCTGCAGTCGTACGCCAAAGTAGGCAACGCTACTGACACTTCGTTTTGATAGAAGTGGTGTCGGGGCTGCTGTGAGATACGGCGTTACGTCAGACAATGAATACCCCTTACAAACATATGCGTTCGAACGGGGGCAGGGCAGAGGGATGGGGCGGCCGCCTCCCCTTCATCGTCTGAAGTGGTGTGACACTTCTGCCCCATACCCCTACTCAGCAAGACATTTCACGTGATTTTTAATGCGTAGGTGTATGCCTGTGCATTTTTATACAATAATGAGGCCAAGCAAGACGTCACTTCATTTTCATGTTTGAGTTCACTGCGGATCTTCTTTGCGCCTAGACCAACGGCGCGGAAGAGCGGGGGGGGGGGGCGCTGTGGTCGATTAACGAAGCAGGGATTATTTATATGCCTGTTACATTCTCGTGTCCTCAATCCTTCTTACACCTTCCATGCAAATAAATGTAGGCAGATCTTCATTTACTTGTTTTGAATGTGTAACTGTAGAAACTGTATTTGAGTATAAACTATTTCACCTTTCTTTCAAAATGTTCGCCAAAAATTTCGATTAGACGAACAAAAGAAAACGTCACTGAGAAGCATTCAGCTAAGGCAGCGAACCAATAATTGTTAAATACAGATATATATTCCCGATTGAGCATTCCGTACGTATGGTAAGCAGCGACGCTGAAGCGTGTGGCCCCGGTGTCTATGACGAGCTGGGATTTATCGAAGTGTATTCTCTTGTAGCTATTGCTTTCTCTGTGACCACATTCACGAGATCCGTGCTCCAAATTTTGCGTTTGCTGACGGCACCCTAAAGGATATTTATTTATTTATTTATTTATTTATTTATTTATTTAGAAAAAAACTTTACAGGCCCTGTGGGGCATTGAGTAAGGGGGACAATATTACAATAACAGGTGAAATACAATGGAAACAGCTCGAAAATACATTAAAAGAAAATACACACATGCTGAACAAGCAGAACAGCAAAATAAATCAAGGCTGTTTAATTAAAAAGTGCGTACAGACGTTCTCGAAATATTTTATGATCGCTTATCGAGGACAACAACACGAGTTAATGGGTAGCGATTCTCACTACAGCGGGTATCGTGCCGTGCAATATATGCTGGCAAAACCTGACGAGAAACTAGCGCAAGTGCGGAGATAGTTCGAGGTTGCGTATGCTAGCATTGCTTCTACATTATCGTTTCTGCGGAATCACGGACCGCCGCATTTTTTTCACATCCTAGCCTTATACAGCTCGCTCAAAAATTTTCCGACCATCCTTACTGCGCTTGTGTGAACACAAAAACGATCTCATTTGCGAAAGCCTAACGAGTGGAAGGACGTTAGCCCATGCTTGGGAAGCCCAATACAGACCCGACACGACAGTATTATCGTACGATAGATTAAACCATGGAAAATTTAAACATTTTTGCGAAAGCATACGGCGTCGAGGTTCAACAATAGAGCTCGCATTGTGGAGATTGGTCTTGGCATGCTGCGAGGCACCGACCTTGTGTTTTCATGTTTACGTTTTCGCTGAACGCGGTGCGCTATGCTTACGCTTTGAGGGCTTCCAGGTTCAAGCAAACACATCGGACAGATTTAGCTCAGCACATGGACATGTCACCAAGGGGAGCTGTTACGACTGCCGCCTGCCATACAGCCGTGGCGTTGGACGACGCAGCGCCATGACGAGGGAGAGAGAGAAAAGGCACAAGGCAAGGGTGCCAACCAATAGGACGTCCACTTTGTCACTGTACATTGGGAGAGAGTAACAGAGATGAGGAAGAAAAATTTAGAATCAAGCGTGGAACTCTTGCTTTATTAGCGTTGTTTTGACCTTAGACGGAATCTCATGGCAAGGGCGACGGCGAAAGGGCGCCTCGAGTGTCCATATAATTGCTTCCGCAATAGTTTTTTTTCTTTCGCTGGTTCATAGCCTTCCTATGCGGGAAGTTAAACTAATGTACTCGCTCAACGTTGCGCGTTTCTTTGCCTCGTTTTCTGCACTATGTGCAGCGGCTGTTGCTTAGAAATGTTCGCTACCTGCAGCTTTCCAGCTTTGCCTCGTTTTACCGGGCACGTTGGCTACACTGGCGCTTAAAAGGTAACTTAAGGTAACGTAACTTCAGCACCCATGTTAGAGCACAGACGTCAATCTTATCGAAACGATGTGCAGGCTACGGTTCGATGACGTGAACATCATGCGTGGGATTCGCTTGAGCATTGTTTCGGGGTTAAGCAACGTTTATACGTACCTTGCTCAGTCATATGATTGCATGTGTAATGTTAATTAGACTTTCACAAAAGCGAAGCCAGCCCTGGAACTAGAATTGACGTTAACCATACATGCCACCAGTATTACAGGAGTGCATATTGTGATAGGAATATATGCTATTCGAAGTGCGCGGCGGGTTACGCGCGTGTATTGTGGGGCGGCGAAGGAAGAAGGTGCCGCTGACCTGCTCTCGGGCTGGACAGTCCGCCATGTCACTAGCCTGAGCTACCTGGTTGGTACTCGCGTCCTCGATCAAGCCAGCTGCGCAGTTCTCCAAGGCTTTTCTTGAGTCAGTTGTTCACCCGGCGTCATCGTGTTCCGGAGCAGGCAATCCGTGTCCTCGGCTTGTCCTGTGCTGGGCAGACGCGCAGAGCCAACGGTGCACACTCTTCCCGTGCAGGCGTCTCACCCGACTCGTACCTGAACCTAACGCAACAGCATCGTGGCGCGGCCGGACATGACGTGACTGTGTCATCACTGCGCCGATAGACGCTACAAACTAGACGAAGGTTTGAATTGCATGTGTGTGTGTAACGTGTACGTCAATTCCGTCCCGTGTTCACATTAGATCATCACTCTTTTTCCTTGCGCCATCCTTATGCGTGAGAGGCCTGAGCCCACATCATCATCCCAATAAATAATGTTTAATACTTTCTTTTAAAATTAGACAGCCAGCACTGCAACCACAAATGACATTTCATCAACATGACGCCTGTCTAGGGTCTTTTAGGTGTGTAGAACTTCGGGGGCCCGGCTTGTAGTCCGTCCATAGATCTCACGTCGTCACGTGATCAAGCTCAAAATCAACTGGTCAATACAGGCCTAAAACAAGACTCGCAATACTTATTTTCCAACCAAAGTTACGAAAACACGTAAGAACCCGACGCTTCGGGACCAGCTTGGTTCTTTCATCAGGGGGGACTGCGGCGGCTTGGCAGCGGCGTCTTTAAGGCACTCTCGCGGCGGTTAATGACCCCACGCATTGCCCCAGAGCGTAGCCCATGCGCATACACTTGGGGGAGAGTTCCGAGCGAACGGTTGATGTTTTGAGTTGTTCGCTGAATGTGCCACGACTCCAGTAGTAATCTCCTCCTCCACTTGGTTTCACTTTCAAGGATGGCCGTTCCGTTGAAGCCTATTTTGTGGTCAAACGTCTCGGCGTGCTCGGCGACGGCGCTGCGCTCTTCGTTAAGTTTCCGGACGTCGTTAACGTGTTGCCTAATTCGTTCGGGGAAGTTTTTGGTCTCGCCGATGTACGACGAAGGGCAAACGGCGCACTGAATTTTGTAAACGACGCCGGCGCCCTGTCCTTTGGTGGTCGGCCTTTCGGGCGGGGAAGGAAGTGGCCCAGCGTGCATGAAGGCACGTGCGCGATATGCACACCTTCTTTTCTGAAAATCCGGGCCAACGCCTCGCTGGCTCCCGGGACGTACGGGACCGACACGCGTTTGGAGAGCTGTTCGTCAATGCTGGCGGGGAGTCGCGTAACCTCTTTTGCTCTGCGCGGCGGGCGACGGATCGAACGAAATATTTCTGATAACCGTTTTTTCTGAGGTCCGCAATTACGCGAGCCTCTTCTTGCCGGCGTTTTGTGTCAATGGAGCATATCTTTTTGGCTCTCTGAAGTAATGTGGTCACAACGGAGGCCTTCTGGGTGGAGGGATGGGGCGAATCATATTGAAGGTATCGGCCGGTGTATGTCGGCTTCCTGTAAACGGAGAACTACAAGTCGCTGCCCCTTCTTGCCACCTGGACGTCGAGAAAGGGGAGGGGGCGGTTGCGTACACACAACTAACAATAGTTATCTCACTTTACTTACCCAACCAGACAGACTTCTGTCTAATGTTTACCTTTATAATAAAAAAAAATAATCGCAATATTGCCTTAAGATCGCTAAGAACATTTCGAAAACATGCGCTTGACTCCCGTGCTGCGCAAGAGATGGCGCCACCGCCTCGCCAAAAGTAGGATTGCTCCTACCGCTTTCTACAGCGCTACTCATGAAGTGGGAAACAGCCTGACGGAACTTGCCTCAGAAGACACGTATCTCAATTGTCCGTTCAAGCAGGAAATCGATAAAACGGAGAAAGAAGTAGCGCGCGTGTAGCATACTCAGTTTGTGAGTCTAATTAACATGATTCTAATCGTGCCGGGGAAACCCCATATGCCTTCCGCAAACATTGACGACATCGTCGGTTTGGTAAAAGAAGCCGTGGGAACTCTACGAACGAGAATCAATGAGTGCCCTTGCAACTACACACTTCCTCATGTTTTACAGTAGTGGAGCTGAATGTACTGGAGCTGAAGAACTATCCCAATCGCTATACAAGAACCACATTTCTATAAAGCACGCAGAACACTTGGCGGGGCTCGGCGGCAAAATACTTGATTGCCACGGAGAATGGCGCGGTTCGATTCCTCCTGGGAGCCTGATTTTACTTTTGCGTTCTCGCATTTTTTATCAATTAAGTTACAGATTACATTCTTCACATCTATATCACAATTACTACAATACAATTAAAACGGTAAAATTAACGTCCCCTATGCCTTCCTTGGCATTATTATCTGTTGGTTTTCATGAAGATTGTGTCAAACAAAAGAAGCGAGCCCACAAAACTCCCGTCCTTCATACAGTCATTGTATGTCCTATTGCACTAAATTCTAACCTCACCATAACAATGCAGCATCGGAACCAGAATTTAGTTCGTTTTATTTGATATTCGTTATAGCAGTCGAGGTAGAAGTCGGGTCTAACAAATCGGTGAACTGTCTCGCGCAAAACATACTAGATACCAAAGCGATTACTCTACTATATTCTCGCAAAAAAACGAGGCAACTCCTATGTGTCTGCTATTGAATTTTAAATCTAAGTAAACCAGACCAGAACGAGAGAATATGTACGAAAATGAGGTCTATGAGACATCATATCACCTGGAACATTTTTAGCCACATTTCCAAGCTAACCTTTATTCTTACGTTACCCCCCGCGAAAAAGAAAAAAAAAATGTGTTGGCGAATTGTCCTTCAATATTTATTGCGTTTGTTACGGTAGTGTTTGGAGCCTCGCGCGAGCGAAATATTTGTTCTTGACAGACGATATCGCGGTGGCCCTCACGTGGTCGATTTCCTGTAAAAAGTAAATATCGCTGAAATGAAGCGTGACCAACGAAATTTCCTATATAGTGCGCCATGACCATTGATCGGGATGGACTTGGGCCGTTCCCGACGTTCAATACCGGAAACAAAGGGATCGAGGTAGCTACAGACTACCTCACCCGCTACACCGACACAAGGGCCCTGCCCAGAGGCAGTGCCGCCGAGGTAGCGAAGTTCTTCGTTGAGAACATCTTCTTGCGTCATGGCGCCCCTGAGGTCCTCATCACCGGCAGAGGTACAGCGTTTACTGCTGACCTAACTCGGGCAATACTGAGATACAGTCAAACAAGCCACCGCCGGAACACAGCGTACCACCCACAGACAAATGGCCTCACCGAGCGGCTAAACAAGACCATCGCCGACATGTTGGCCATGTATGTCGACGTCGGACACAAGACGAGGCATGTCATCATTGCGTATGCGACCTTCGCATACAACACGGCCATGCAAGAAACGACACAAATGACGCTGTACAAGCTGGTCTACGGAAGGAGCCCGGCAACGACGCTCGACGCACTGCTACCAACCGTCACCGACGAAGACGATCTCGACGTCGCCGCGTATTTGCTACGCGCCGAAGAAGTTCGCCCGCCTGCGCATCCAGAACCAGCAGCGGGCCGACAGCCGTCACTATAATCTTTGACGACGCCACATGGAATACCAACCCGATGACCGTGTGTGGGTCTGGACGCCGATACGCCGACGAGGACTTAGCGAGAAGCTTTTTCGACGATAGTTCGGACCCTACAAGGTGCTCCGACGTCTCGGCGCCCTAGACTAGGAGGTTATCCCGGACGGCATTCCAAACTCTCAGCGGCGCCGCGGACGTCCTGAAGTCGTCCATGTCGTGCGCCTTAAGCCGTTTTTTGTGCGTTAGCAAACACGATTAGTGTACTTTTTGCTTTGTTAAATCACTTTATTTGTGTATGCACTTATTTTTTTTTCCTTCTATGTTCTGTCACAAGCATCGGGACGATGCTTTTTGAGAGGAGGGGCAATGCCACGCCCGCTTCGTGTTTTATTTTGATGTATTCGCGTTTGACCAGCAAGGACCGTTATCAACGTTCGATGCTGACCGCGCCGCAGTGTTTAGAAGCTCCGCGATGGTAGTAGATCGCTTTGTTAAGATTGCGCGCTAGACGCGAATAGTCTCGATTATTCCAGAGTTTGCGCGACCACCAGTGATACGACCGGAATCTTCGATGCGTGATGTATAAAAGACGGCGCGTCCCAGCCATGAGCAGATTATCGACGGCCGACGCTCTGGTCGCCGCTATATTAGTGTACAGCGTGTATTGCTGGAGGTTGACTTTGCGTTTTACGGCCACAAGTTCGGCCAAATATAAAGTTTCATTTTGGACACGCCGCCTGCTTCCTTCGTCAGCGTCACGACCACGTGACAATATGAACTACACTCACGACACTCGATCACACACTTCAGAGAAAGCGCGTGCGCGCACGCTCGACAGTTGATTGCTTTAGTGTATACGTACGTCCGTCGCTTAACTAAAACTAAAGCTAGCTATCTCAACCTCTCGCGACCGAATACCAAATCGTATACGAATTCCACCCATCACACCCAGTTGTTTTGGAATGCGCTGCCAGTGTTCTCAGTGCGCGGGCAGATACTGTACAGCGCGGCCAGTGCCTCCCAGTGCGCTGTAAGACACTGGGCCACACTGTACAGAATTCCCAGCGTCTTTCAGCGCACTGGGTGGCACTGGCCACGCTGTACAGTCTGTCCCAGTGCCTCCCAGCGCGCTGAAAGGCACTGGATACGCTGCTTTTCCGATAGGGATAAGTGGGGATCTCCGATTTTCGGACTTCTGTCAATTCGCTGGCAGCCAGAGCTAGCCTGACGATCATCCAGCTGGTTCCGGTCGGGACAGGAAACAACGTCGTGGTCACGTGTGTGGGAAACCCGAGACAACCCGAAACTGTCCGAAGATTGGAAAATCTGACGCTGTAACAGCCAGCGTAAGCGTAAACAAACGCTACCGCCGTGGCAGCAAACGAAACTTCGCGCCGCCTACGCGTTGTTTTTTTTCTGCATTGGCCGCTTGGAGATATGTGGCTAGGTTTGCTGAAGAGCTGACGTGATATTCTCGAGCATACGCATTTGGGATACGATCACGCACGTTTGCAAGATCACACGCAACTCGCCTCGTCGGCGAACAATACAGCCAGCTGGCGCACGGTGCCTCGAGAATGATGCAAGGTGAGCGGCCGCGCCGCTACCGGCTTAACCAGCTCACGCCTACTCAGTACACGTAACAGACCCTGCACAACAGGGCGCGAAAGTGATTGTGCCCCCTAAAGAGCTCGAGGATTTACCCGTTCAGCTATTGCATAATACGTCGAGCACGCGTTGACAGCTTGCGTTCTGTCTTGAGACATGCGGCGATATCAGTATCACGAGTGCGCGTTAAATCTAAAATAAACTTTTGTATTACGCGTCTTCAACTCGTTTTGGCAGATGTTGCCTGGGCCTCTTTTCTAGTCCTAATTGGCACTTCCGAAATCTCATGTAGCTCGGTTTTTACTTTAGCTACTAGGTGATAACCGTGTACATACTGCATGACATTATAACAAAGAGGTGGAAAAAGACAAAACCGACGATGAAATAAGCAACGAAAGGATGTATATATATATCTGATTTCATCTCCGTTTTTTCACATTGACTCGTCGTAGCATGGCATAACATAATACCATACCACATGGACTGGCCCGTACATCGAAGTACGCTCGCACGCCATTTGCGACCAACGAGCACAACAAAAAAAAGAGCAGTGTCGCGATCGGTATTATTTATTCAGTGCTGTCGATCAACATCGAAGACCTGGTGGAAATAGATAAGTTCTGAAGGGGTTCGCGCACGCAAACATAAAACGGAGCGAAATAGCTAGTTCGATCACAATAGCCTTCGCTTAGCGCACAGAAAGCACACACGACACCACATTCGAACACTGCTACGAAAAAATAAGCTCCAAAGGTGTCTCCATGCGTGCGTACGAAAGCGTACATACCTTTAGGGATATGTGCCCGACGCAGTTAGAACGCGACAGTTCGCCGCATTGTTCACGGATGCAAGCTTCACGGGATACAAGAAAAGCAAGAAACAATACCTTCAAATACTCGCCGCCAATCGTAACCGCACCACGTCGCACGGCGAAACGGGATTTAGCAGATAACGCCGAGCGAACGACAAGCGAAGGTGTAGTCCTCAAGCGCCCGCATTTCATCCGTCGAGTCCTCACAAAGTTGGCGGCGAGCGCGCATCGTCTCTTGTCGGCGTCTGCTATCCCGAAAACTTCCAGAGAGCTTCCACATTAACGTTGTCCTGGAAGCTTCTGGGGACCCACCGGCTTCCCGCGGGTAGCCAGAACCGCCCAGCCCGAGAAACACGAACGCCTACAGGAAGTGCCCATGCGGGGAGGGGGGTGGGCGGAGCAACCTGATGACAACGAACGCGCTCTGGCTGGCTCTGGCGTCCCGCGGATAGCCAGAAGTGCACATGCTCGAGTGCACATGTAGCAGCTATTGCTACCAGGATCAAGTTTGAATGCGTAAATTTCTTGTATTCGTTTTTCCCACAAATAAACAATCACGTGCCATAGTGACTGATAAGTTTAACCGCTTTGCAACGAAAACTGATATAGCAAAACTTCGGTTATAGCGAACTAAATACGAACTTGGGTCGGTCACGCTTCATTTCAGTGCCATCTATTCTTTTTATAACGAAATAGACAAAGCGAGAGCCGCAGCGATTTCGGCTGTAACGAAGAAATATTTCGCTTGCGCGATGCTCGAAACATATAAAAACACAATTATTATTCAACAGCAAATTGGCACCACATTTTTTGCAAGCTAAGGGAATTGTAATATGTAAAATTTCGTTATATATGGGCTTGAAAAGTTGCAGATACTCTGCCGTCTTATAGACTGCATTCTCATAGCCTTCTCATATTCGGTTTATTTTATTTCAAAAGCCATCAAGCAGACACGCATCGGTTAATTATCTCGTTTGGGTTGGGAGCCTTGAGCGAGTGAGCGAGCGAGGAACTTTGTTCAAAAAGACCAAAGGGAAGCCTTGAATAATGAGTTTTTACATCTTGGATTTTTGCGCGAGACAGATCGCCGATTTGTGAGAACTGATTCACCTTGAATATCGGATATAAAGAACTAATTTAGGGTCTCGGTGCTACTTCATTGTAAAGAGTTTCAACTGCTCGCTATTGGACAGATGATAATTGTGTCTTTCTGTGCGTGTGCTTGTAGTTCGTACGAGGTGTTTGTTGCATGTCAAGGTTACGGTCACCTTTACCGTTCTTACCGGTAGCCAATAAAATTCTCTGTGCGGATGCTCGAGGCATCCGATGCTGAGGTCGTTTTAGTACGCTGGCACGCCAGGATTTTCGTACTGCGTTCGGAAAAACTGCACACTCCGGAGGTGCCATACTGACGGACTAAAAAGAAACATGTTGCAAAAACCCATCTTCCCTTTGTAAGTACATGTTCCTTAGAGGTATGACGCTTATTAACAATTGTTCCCGTTCTATCAGCGGTTTGCGGTGTATTGTGTAACAGTGCAGTTTGTGGCATTGCGTCTAATGTCTATATGCAGTATCAACCAGAGTTATAAGTATAGTGCATTGCCATACGGCCATTTTTTTCTTATTTTCTTGTGATCGGGTTTCCCTCACAAAAACTGTTAGCACCGCTAGGCGCAGGCCACGCGGCACCGTACGGGAGCCTTCGCCACTGTTTCAGGTTGTTCTGTTCAGATTACGGCCTGTTCTGTTCAGATAGATACGTAGATAGAAACGCTCAAAGTGCAAGAGGTTTGCTAAGAAATGCTTCGCATTTAAAAGAAGATGGCTTTTGCCTTGGAGTCATCTTAGGCGAATGCATAAGCGACCCTGTGCGTGTGCGCGTGTGTTTTTGTTTTATTTTTTGTTTTTGAAATTCCAGAGAAGTCTGCCGGCATATGTGTGTCTCTAGCCGGGTACAGCCTCGATATACATACAAGATCCAGCCACAAAACGACGCTGAGCTTTTCCAACACCTCTGTAAGAGAGTCGTACCATGAAGCTGGTTTCGATGAGGAACTCAAGTATTTTAAATGCGTAAGCATTTCTGTGCGAACTCAGCTAGATAGAAGACTGTCCGTTCATGTGTCCTTCTGTTGCGAAGACAATCAGCGCCAGAAAGAAACAGTCGTATCAAACGAAGTCGCACGGTCTCCTATACGTTCGTACAAGACGGCTCAAAGGCGAGAGCCATCCCCATTTCTTTTTTTATATGGATGCATTATTAGAACAATCACGTACGTGCTCTCAGAGATAACGCAATTTACTTTCCGCTTTGGGCGACTGCTTCCTGGCGACAGCGGGTTGCCCAGTCACCCAGAAATTGAGACAATTTAGAGCACTATGCAAGCTACTACGAGGTAGTACTAAGTTGTCCTTCACTGTGGACACATCCGTCATTTAAACATAGGAATGGTTATTCAACCAATACACATAAGTGCTACAAGTGCTTATGCTGTTACGTAGTTGCGACGGTGACGTACGCATAACACCAGCTGGTGCAGATGAAAACTGTTTATTGGGCTAACTTGTGGCCACTGCAAAGGCAACTCGAGGCATAAGCAATACTCACTCTACCTTGATACGGCGAGAAAGGACTTCAGATGTCGACTAACCTGATCGTCGGAGGTGCGCGTCCTCTTTCACGCGTAAGTGATTGAACCATGAAACGTTGTCGCTGGTGCTCGCGTAAGCTCCTGAATATACTTGACTGCTCGCGTTATGGCCGTAATCTGAACAGAACAACCTGAAACAGTGGCGAAGGCTCCCGTACGGTGCCGCGTGGCCTGCGCCTAGCGGTGCTAACAGTTTTTGTGAGGGAAACCCGATCACAAGAAAATAAGAAAAAAATGGCCGTATGGCAATGCACTATACTTATAACTCTGGTTGATACTGCATATAGACATTAGACGCAATGCCACAAACTGCACTGTTACACAATACACCGCAAACCGCTGATAGAACGGGAACAATTGTTAATAAGCGTCATACCTCTAAGGAACATGTACTTACAAAGGGAAGATGGGTTTTTGCAACATGTTTCTTTTTAGTCCGTCAGTATGGCACCTCCGGAGTGTGCAGTTTTTCCGAACGCAGTACGAAAATCCTGGCGTGCCAGCGTACTAAAACGACCTCAGCATCGGATGCCTCGAGCATCCGCACAGAGAATTTTATTGGCTACCGGTAAGAACGGTAAAGGTGACCGTAACCTTGACATGCAACAAACACCTCGTACGAACTACAAGCACACGCACAGAAAGACACAATTATCATCTGTCCAATAGCGAGCAGTTGAAACTCTTTACAATGAAGTAGCACCGAGACCCTAAATTAGTTCTTTATATCCGATATTCAAGGTGAATCAGTTCTCACAAATCGGCGATCTGTCTCGCGCAAAAATCCAAGATGTAAAAACTCATTATTCAAGGCTTCCCTTTGGTCTTTTTGAACAAAGTTCCTCGCTCGCTCGCTCGCTCAAGGCTCCCAACCCAAACGAGATAATTAACCGATGCGTGTCTGCTTGATGGCTTTTGAAATAAAATAAACCGAATATGAGAAGGCTATGAGAATGCAGTCTATAAGACGGCAGAGTATCTGCAACTTTTCAAGCCCATATATAACGAAATTTTACATATTACAATTCGCTTAGCTTGCAAAAAATGTGGTGCCAATTTGCTGTTGAATAATAATTGTGTTTTTATATGTTTCGAGCATCGCGCAAGCGAAATATTTCTTCGTTACAGCCGAAATCGCTGCGGCTCTCGCTTTGTCTATTTCGTTATAAAAAGAATAGATGGCACTGAAATGAAGCGTGACCGACCCAAGTTCGTATTTAGTTCGCTATAACCGAAGTTTTGCTATATCAGTTTTCGTTGCAAAGCGGTTAAACTTATCAGTCACTATGGCACGTGATTGTTTATTTGTGGGAAAAACGAATACAAGAAATTTACGCATTCAAACTTGATCCTGGTAGCAATAGCTGCTACATGTGCACTCGAGCATGTGCACTTCTGGCTATCCGCGGGACGCCAGAGCCAGCCAGAGCGCGTTCGTTGTCATCAGGTTGCTCCGCCCACCCCCCTCCCCGCATGGGCACTTCCTGTAGGCGTTCGTGTTTCTCGGGCTGGGCGGTTCTGGCTACCCGCGGGAAGCCGGTGGGTCCCCAGAAGCTTCCAGGACAACGTTAATGTGGAAGCTCTCTGGAAGTTTTCGGGATAGCAGACGCCGACAAGAGACGATGCGCGCTCGCCGCCAACTTTGTGAGGACTCGACGGATGAAATGCGGGCGCTTGAGGACTACACCTTCGCTTGTCGTTCGCTCGGCGTTATCTGCTAAATCCCGTTTCGCCGTGCGACGTGGTGCGGTTACGATTGGCGGCGAGTATTTGAAGGTATTGTTTCTTGCTTTTCTTGTATCCCGTGAAGCTTGCATCCGTGAACAATGCGGCGAACTGTCGCGTTCTAACTGCGTCGGGCACATATCCCTAAAGGTATGTACGCTTTCGTACGCACGCATGGAGACACCTTTGGAGCTTATTTTTTCGTAGCAGTGTTCGAATGTGGTGTCGTGTGTGCTTTCTGTGCGCTAAGCGAAGGCTATTGTGATCGAACTAGCTATTTCGCTCCGTTTTATGTTTGCGTGCGCGAACCCCTTCAGAACTTATCTATTTCCACCAGGTCTTCGATGTTGATCGACAGCACTGAATAAATAATACCGATCGCGACACTGCTCTTTTTTTTGTTGTGCTCGTTGGTCGCAAATGGCGTGCGAGCGTACTTCGATGTACGGGCCAGTCCATGTGGTATGGTATTATGTTATGCCATGCTACGACGAGTCAATGTGAAAAAACGGAGATGAAATCAGATATATATATACATCCTTTCGTTGCTTATTTCATCGTCGGTTTTGTCTTTTTCCACCTCTTTGTTATAATGTCATGCAGTATGTACACGGTTATCACCTAGTAGCTAAAGTAAAAACCGAGCTACATGAGATTTCGGAAGTGCCAATTAGGACTAGAAAAGAGGCCCAGGCAACATCTGCCAAAACGAGTTGAAGACGCGTAATACAAAAGTTTATTTTAGATTTAACGCGCACTCGTGATACTGATATCGCCGCATGTCTCAAGACAGAACGCAAGCTGTCAACGCGTGCTCGACGTATTATGCAATAGCTGAACGGGTAAATCCTCGAGCTCTTTAGGGGGCACAATCACTTTCGCGCCCTGTTGTGCAGGGTCTGTTACGTGTACTGAGTAGGCGTGAGCTGGTTAAGCCGGTAGCGGCGCGGCCGCTCACCTTGCATCATTCTCGAGGCACCGTGCGCCAGCTGGCTGTATTGTTCGCCGACGAGGCGAGTTGCGTGTGATCTTGCAAACGTGCGTGATCGTATCCCAAATGCGTATGCTCGAGAATATCACGTCAGCTCTTCAGCAAACCTAGCCACATATCTCCAAGCGGCCAATGCAGAAAAAAAACAACGCGTAGGCGGCGCGAAGTTTCGTTTGCTGCCACGGCGGTAGCGTTTGTTTACGCTTACGCTGGCTGTTACAGCGTCAGATTTTCCAATCTTCGGACAGTTTCGGGTTGTCTCGGGTTTCCCACACACGTGACCACGACGTTGTTTCCTGTCCCGACCGGAACCAGCTGGATGATCGTCAGGCTAGCTCTGGCTGCCAGCGAATTGACAGAAGTCCGAAAATCGGAGATCCCCACTTATCCCTATCGGAAAAGCAGCGTATCCAGTGCCTTTCAGCGCGCTGGGAGGCACTGGGACAGACTGTACAGCGTGGCCAGTGCCACCCAGTGCGCTGAAAGACGCTGGGAATTCTGTACAGTGTGGCCCAGTGTCTTACAGCGCACTGGGAGGCACTGGCCGCGCTGTACAGTATCTGCCCGCGCACTGAGAACACTGGCAGCGCATTCCAAAACAACTGGGTGTGATGGGTGGAATTCGTATACGATTTGGTATTCGGTCGCGAGAGGTTGAGATAGCTAGCTTTAGTTTTAGTTAAGCGACGGACGTACGTATACACTAAAGCAATCAACTGTCGAGCGTGCGCGCACGCGCTTTCTCTGAAGTGTGTGATCGAGTGTCGTGAGTGTAGTTCATATTGTCACGTGGTCGTGACGCTGACGAAGGAAGCAGGCGGCGTGTCCAAAATGAAACTTTATATTTGGCCGAACTTGTGGCCGTAAAACGCAAAGTCAACCTCCAGCAATACACGCTGTACACTAATATAGCGGCGACCAGAGCGTCGGCCGTCGATAATCTGCTCATGGCTGGGACGCGCCGTCTTTTATACATCACGCATCGAAGATTCCGGTCGTATCACTGGTGGTCGCGCAAACTCTGGAATAATCGAGACTATTCGCGTCTAGCGCGCAATCTTAACAAAGCGATCTACTACCATCGCGGAGCTTCTAAACACTGCGGCGCGGTCAGCATCGAACGTTGATAACGGTCCTTGCTGGTCAAACGCGAATACATCAAAATAAAACACGAAGCGGGCGTGGCATTGCCCCTCCTCTCAAAAAGCATCGTCCCGATGCTTGTGACAGAACATAGAAGGAAAAAAAAATAAGTGCATACACAAATAAAGTGATTTAACAAAGCAAAAAGTACACTAATCGTGTTTGCTAACGCACAAAAAACGGCTTAAGGCGCACGACATGGACGACTTCAGGACGTCCGCGGCGCCGCTGAGAGTTTGGAATGCCGTCCGGGATAACCTCCTAGTCTAGGGCGCCGAGACGTCGGAGCACCTTGTAGGGTCCGAACTATCGTCGAAAAAGCTTCTCGCTAAGTCCTCGTCGGCGTATCGGCGTCCAGACCCACACACGGTCATCGGGTTGGTATTCCATGTGGCGTCGTCAAAGATTATAGTGACGGCTGTCGGCCCGCTGCTGGTTCTGGATGCGCAGGCGGGCGAACTTCTTCGGCGCGTAGCAAATACGCGGCGACGTCGAGATCGTCTTCGTCGGTGACGGTTGGTAGCAGTGCGTCGAGCGTCGTTGCCGGGCTCCTTCCGTAGACCAGCTTGTACAGCGTCATTTGTGTCGTTTCTTGCATGGCCGTGTTGTATGCGAAGGTCGCATACGCAATGATGACATGCCTCGTCTTGTGTCCGACGTCGACATACATGGCCAACATGTCGGCGATGGTCTTGTTTAGCCGCTCGGTGAGGCCATTTGTCTGTGGGTGGTACGCTGTGTTCCGGCGGTGGCTTGTTTGACTGTATCTCAGTATTGCCCGAGTTAGGTCAGCAGTAAACGCTGTACCTCTGCCGGTGATGAGGACCTCAGGGGCGCCATGACGCAAGAAGATGTTCTCAACGAAGAACTTCGCTACCTCGGCGGCACTGCCTCTGGGCAGGGCCCTTGTGTCGGTGTAGCGGGTGAGGTAGTCTGTAGCTACCTCGATCCCTTTGTTTCCGGTATTGAACGTCGGGAACGGCCCAAGTCCATCCCGATCAATGGTCATGGCGCACTATATAGGAAATTTCGTTGGTCACGCTTCATTTCAGCGATATTTACTTTTTACAGGAAATCGACCACGTGAGGGCCACCGCGATATCGTCTGTCAAGAACAAATATTTCGCTCGCGCGAGGCTCCAAACACTACCGTAACAAACGCAATAAATATTGAAGGACAATTCGCCAACACATTTTTTTTTCTTTTTCGCGGGGGGTAACGTAAGAATAAAGGTTAGCTTGGAAATGTGGCTAAAAATGTTCCAGGTGATATGATGTCTCATAGACCTCATTTTCGTACATATTCTCTCGTTCTGGTCTGGTTTACTTAGATTTAAAATTCAATAGCAGACACATAGGAGTTGCCTCGTTTTTTTGCGAGAATATAGTAGAGTAATCGCTTTGGTATCTAGTATGTTTTGCGCGAGACAGTTCACCGATTTGTTAGACCCGACTTCTACCTCGACTGCTATAACGAATATCAAATAAAACGAACTAAATTCTGGTTCCGATGCTGCATTGTTATGGTGAGGTTAGAATTTAGTGCAATAGGACATACAATGACTGTATGAAGGACGGGAGTTTTGTGGGCTCGCTTCTTTTGTTTGACACAATCTTCATGAAAACCAACAGATAATAATGCCAAGGAAGGCATAGGGGACGTTAATTTTACCGTTTTAATTGTATTGTAGTAATTGTGATATAGATGTGAAGAATGTAATCTGTAACTTAATTGATAAAAAATGCGAGAACGCAAAAGTAAAATCAGGCTCCCAGGAGGAATCGAACCGCGCCATTCTCCGTGGCAATCAAGTATTTTGCCGCCGAGCCCCGCCAAGTGTTCTGCGTGCTTTATAGAAATGTGGTTCTTGTATAGCGATTGGGATAGTTCTTCAGCTCCAGTACATTCAGCTCCACTACTGTAAAACATGAGGAAGTGTGTAGTTGCAAGGGCACTCATTGATTCTCGTTCGTAGAGTTCCCACGGCTTCTTTTACCAAACCGACGATGTCGTCAATGTTTGCGGAAGGCATATGGGGTTTCCCCGGCACGATTAGAATCATGTTAATTAGACTCACAAACTGAGTATGCTACACGCGCGCTACTTCTTTCTCCGTTTTATCGATTTCCTGCTTGAACGGACAATTGAGATACGTGTCTTCTGAGGCAAGTTCCGTCAGGCTGTTTCCCACTTCATGAGTAGCGCTGTAGAAAGCGGTAGGAGCAATCCTACTTTTGGCGAGGCGGTGGCGCCATCTCTTGCGCAGCACGGGAGTCAAGCGCATGTTTTCGAAATGTTCTTAGCGATCTTAAGGCAATATTGCGATTATTTTTTTTATTATAAAGGTAAACATTAGACAGAAGTCTGTCTGGTTGGGTAAGTAAAGTGAGATAACTATTGTTAGTTGTGTGTACGCAACCGCCCCCTCCCCTTTCTCGACGTCCAGGTGGCAAGAAGGGGCAGCGACTTGTAGTTCTCCGTTTACAGGAAGCCGACATACACCGGCCGATACCTTCAATATGATTCGCCCCATCCCTCCACCCAGAAGGCCTCCGTTGTGACCACATTACTTCAGAGAGCCAAAAAGATATGCTCCATTGACACAAAACGCCGGCAAGAAGAGGCTCGCGTAATTGCGGACCTCAGAAAAAACGGTTATCAGAAATATTTCGTTCGATCCGTCGCCCGCCGCGCAGAGCAAAAGAGGTTACGCGACTCCCCGCCAGCATTGACGAACAGCTCTCCAAACGCGTGTCGGTCCCGTACGTCCCGGGAGCCAGCGAGGCGTTGGCCCGGATTTTCAGAAAAGAAGGTGTGCATATCGCGCACGTGCCTTCATGCACGCTGGGCCACTTCCTTCCCCGCCCGAAAGGCCGACCACCAAAGGACAGGGCGCCGGCGTCGTTTACAAAATTCAGTGCGCCGTTTGCCCTTCGTCGTACATCGGCGAGACCAAAAACTTCCCCGAACGAATTAGGCAACACGTTAACGACGTCCGGAAACTTAACGAAGAGCGCAGCGCCGTCGCCGAGCACGCCGAGACGTTTGACCACAAAATAGGCTTCAACGGAACGGCCATCCTTGAAAGTGAAACCAAGTGGAGGAGGAGATTACTACTGGAGTCGTGGCACATTCAGCGAACAACTCAAAACATCAACCGTTCGCTCGGAACTCTCCCCCAAGTGTATGCGCATGGGCTACGCTCTGGGGCAATGCGTGGGGTCATTAACCGCCGCGAGAGTGCCTTAAAGACGCCGCTGCCAAGCCGCCGCAGTCCCCCCTGATGAAAGAACCAAGCTGGTCCCGAAGCGTCGGGTTCTTACGTGTTTTCGTAACTTTGGTTGGAAAATAAGTATTGCGAGTCTTGTTTTAGGCCTGTATTGACCAGTTGATTTTGAGCTTGATCACGTGACGACATGAGATCTATGGACGGACTACAAGCCGGGCCCCCGAAGTTCTACACACCTAAAAGACCCTAGACAGGCGTCATGTTGATGAAATGTCATTTGTGGTTGCAGTGCTGGCTGTCTAATTTTAAAAGAAAGTATTAAACATTATTTATTGGGATGATGATGTGGGCTCAGGCCTCTCACGCATAAGGATGGCGCAAGGAAAAAGAGTGATGATCTAATGTGAACACGGGACGGAATTGACGTACACGTTACACACACACATGCAATTCAAACCTTCGTCTAGTTTGTAGCGTCTATCGGCGCAGTGATGACACAGTCACGTCATGTCCGGCCGCGCCACGATGCTGTTGCGTTAGGTTCAGGTACGAGTCGGGTGAGACGCCTGCACGGGAAGAGTGTGCACCGTTGGCTCTGCGCGTCTGCCCAGCACAGGACAAGCCGAGGACACGGATTGCCTGCTCCGGAACACGATGACGCCGGGTGAACAACTGACTCAAGAAAAGCCTTGGAGAACTGCGCAGCTGGCTTGATCGAGGACGCGAGTACCAACCAGGTAGCTCAGGCTAGTGACATGGCGGACTGTCCAGCCCGAGAGCAGGTCAGCGGCACCTTCTTCCTTCGCCGCCCCACAATACACGCGCGTAACCCGCCGCGCACTTCGAATAGCATATATTCCTATCACAATATGCACTCCTGTAATACTGGTGGCATGTATGGTTAACGTCAATTCTAGTTCCAGGGCTGGCTTCGCTTTTGTGAAAGTCTAATTAACATTACACATGCAATCATATGACTGAGCAAGGTACGTATAAACGTTGCTTAACCCCGAAACAATGCTCAAGCGAATCCCACGCATGATGTTCACGTCATCGAACCGTAGCCTGCACATCGTTTCGATAAGATTGACGTCTGTGCTCTAACATGGGTGCTGAAGTTACGTTACCTTAAGTTACCTTTTAAGCGCCAGTGTAGCCAACGTGCCCGGTAAAACGAGGCAAAGCTGGAAAGCTGCAGGTAGCGAACATTTCTAAGCAACAGCCGCTGCACATAGTGCAGAAAACGAGGCAAAGAAACGCGCAACGTTGAGCGAGTACATTAGTTTAACTTCCCGCATAGGAAGGCTATGAACCAGCGAAAGAAAAAAAACTATTGCGGAAGCAATTATATGGACACTCGAGGCGCCCTTTCGCCGTCGCCCTTGCCATGAGATTCCGTCTAAGGTCAAAACAACGCTAATAAAGCAAGAGTTCCACGCTTGATTCTAAATTTTTCTTCCTCATCTCTGTTACTCTCTCCCAATGTACAGTGACAAAGTGGACGTCCTATTGGTTGGCACCCTTGCCTTGTGCCTTTTCTCTCTCTCCCTCGTCATGGCGCTGCGTCGTCCAACGCCACGGCTGTATGGCAGGCGGCAGTCGTAACAGCTCCCCTTGGTGACATGTCCATGTGCTGAGCTAAATCTGTCCGATGTGTTTGCTTGAACCTGGAAGCCCTCAAAGCGTAAGCATAGCGCACCGCGTTCAGCGAAAACGTAAACATGAAAACACAAGGTCGGTGCCTCGCAGCATGCCAAGACCAATCTCCACAATGCGAGCTCTATTGTTGAACCTCGACGCCGTATGCTTTCGCAAAAATGTTTAAATTTTCCATGGTTTAATCTATCGTACGATAATACTGTCGTGTCGGGTCTGTATTGGGCTTCCCAAGCATGGGCTAACGTCCTTCCACTCGTTAGGCTTTCGCAAATGAGATCGTTTTTGTGTTCACACAAGCGCAGTAAGGATGGTCGGAAAATTTTTGAGCGAGCTGTATAAGGCTAGGATGTGAAAAAAATGCGGCGGTCCGTGATTCCGCAGAAACGATAATGTAGAAGCAATGCTAGCATACGCAACCTCGAACTATCTCCGCACTTGCGCTAGTTTCTCGTCAGGTTTTGCCAGCATATATTGCACGGCACGATACCCGCTGTAGTGAGAATCGCTACCCATTAACTCGTGTTGTTGTCCTCGATAAGCGATCATAAAATATTTCGAGAACGTCTGTACGCACTTTTTAATTAAACAGCCTTGATTTATTTTGCTGTTCTGCTTGTTCAGCATGTGTGTATTTTCTTTTAATGTATTTTCGAGCTGTTTCCATTGTATTTCACCTGTTATTGTAATATTGTCCCCCTTACTCAATGCCCCACAGGGCCTGTAAAGTTTTTTTCTAAATAAATAAATAAATAAATAAATAAATAAATAAATATCCTTTAGGGTGCCGTCAGCAAACGCAAAATTTGGAGCACGGATCTCGTGAATGTGGTCACAGAGAAAGCAATAGCTACAAGAGAATACACTTCGATAAATCCCAGCTCGTCATAGACACCGGGGCCACACGCTTCAGCGTCGCTGCTTACCATACGTACGGAATGCTCAATCGGGAATATATATCTGTATTTAACAATTATTGGTTCGCTGCCTTAGCTGAATGCTTCTCAGTGACGTTTTCTTTTGTTCGTCTAATCGAAATTTTTGGCGAACATTTTGAAAGAAAGGTGAAATAGTTTATACTCAAATACAGTTTCTACAGTTACACATTCAAAACAAGTAAATGAAGATCTGCCTACATTTATTTGCATGGAAGGTGTAAGAAGGATTGAGGACACGAGAATGTAACAGGCATATAAATAATCCCTGCTTCGTTAATCGACCACAGCGCCCCCCCCCCCCGCTCTTCCGCGCCGTTGGTCTAGGCGCAAAGAAGATCCGCAGTGAACTCAAACATGAAAATGAAGTGACGTCTTGCTTGGCCTCATTATTGTATAAAAATGCACAGGCATACACCTACGCATTAAAAATCACGTGAAATGTCTTGCTGAGTAGGGGTATGGGGCAGAAGTGTCACACCACTTCAGACGATGAAGGGGAGGCGGCCGCCCCATCCTCTGCCCTGCCCCCGTTCGAACGCATATGTTTGTAAGGGGTATTCATTGTCTGACGTAACGCCGTATCTCACAGCAGCCCCGACACCACTTCTATCAAAACGAAGTGTCAGTAGCGTTGCCTACTTTGGCGTACGACTGCAGGGACTAGAAACGCTCGATTATGCCTTCTTGAGTCACGTGAGTACATATGTAAAATTTATTACATTGGTATAAAGCAGACAGACAGCAAACCAAATAAAATTCACATTATACAAGCACCCCCCTTACATTGGATGATAAGCAACGAGTACTATAATACGTCGTGTTCCGCGTGATGGCTGGAAAATGATCGTGGCAGCAGGTTTTAAGCGTTTGTTTGCTACAGTAGTAACGCTATTAATAACAAACAGTATGTTTTTCTTGTTCAATTCCTGCGGAGAGTGTTATAAAGATGTCAATCTCTATTTTCGCTATCATGAGTTAACGTGAGCAGTGAACTGCCTGTGGCGCATACCCGCATTCTATAGGCCGTGGAATGCAGATAGATAGATAGATAGATAGATAGATAGATAGATAGATAGATAGATAGATAGATAGATAGATAGATAGATAGATAGATAGATAGATAGATAGATAGATAGATAGATAGATAGATAGATAGATAGAGCCGTTAGCGATTTGTGTTTTAAGTCCGTAGAACCTTGGGGGTTCGGTTAGTCGTCCATCCACCCGCTCATGTCGCATGGCTACGCAGTAGTAAAAATAGTTAATTCAGGCCTAAAACAAGGCTATGAATGCTCAAAACCAAAGCAACATAAACTAACAAGGTCTAAAATAACATAAACTACAGAAATAATAAAGAATTATTTCAAATATATTATATAAAATTGTGAAAAACACTTCTGAAGCATCCGGCTGATGCCCGCGCCGCGCTAGAAGGGCGCGCCACCATCTCCTCAAGTGCGCGATTGCCAAGGGAATTGCTGAGATATAGAGAGAATCCAAGACGTACACAAGAACGACAATAACCCATGATTTGGCGCGGGATTTAGAAATATACCCGGCCTCACAGTAACGACATTAGCGCAGGATTTACTGCGGTATTCAGAACTACACCAGACCTACATGAGCGATACACTACCCACATAATTTTTTCGTGTTAATGGGCCATCCATAGGCCAGTACGATGATTCGCTGCAGATAGTCGGACTCTCCCCGCAGTCACTCGCTCTGCCGTTGACTCTTGTCGGGGAGTCGGACACGATCTAGGCAAGCGCTTGCCGACGTTCGGTACTCAAACGCTCGCTTTCCGAACGTTCCGTTTTTGAACAACCATCTACACGCCATCCAAGATGATGTCATTTATGTTCCGATCATGTGTCACTGCTTTCTGGTGACAGCGAGCCGTACAGTGAGAAAAGACCCTTGTAATACAATTAACGATTTAGAGCACTACGTAGGCCACAATGGGAGAGTATTGATAGCTTGCACGTGACGTCATGGACACACAACATGGCTCCAACATTGTGGTTTAGATTTCGTCAAGGCATTATAATCATGCGGCGATTAACCTGCTTCAGTGTGATAGCGTTGTTGTTGCAACTTTAGTGGGCAGCTGTGCATGAATAACAAAAGAACCAGCATGCGATTTACTGATAACACTAACGTGTCGACACATAGTTCGCCTGCCACCATGTTGGTGCTTCAGCGTGGCTGTTTGAGTGATATCAGTGCAAGCCATCTATAGTAAGCTGTAGCTCACCGTGCGCACGTGGGACACTTAAAAAGAAACGTTTATTAAACCAAAACACGTAAGCGCTGAAGTTGCTTATATACTAAATATTTATACCTTGCGTCGGTATGACTTGGAAGAATACTAGGCGCAATGTTACGGAAAGTTCAGCAAGGACGGTAATCAACGGTCGACGCTGTCCACGCCGCAGTGTTCGAGAAGCGTCGCGATTATAGTACATTGTTTAATATTGCGTGTATAGATTATTCCAGAGCTTGCGCAACTCCAGTGACAAGACTGGAAAGTTCCATGCGTGATGTATCAAAGACGGCGCGTCCCATCCATGAGCAGCTTTATCGACGGCCGACGCCATGTTCGCCGCTATCAGTGTATAGCGTGTATTGCTTCAGATTGAGTTTTGATTTCCCAGCCACAAGTTCGGCCAAATAAACAACTTCATCTTGAACACGCCGACATGCTGGCCATGTACGTCGACGTCGAACACAAGACGTGGGACGCCATCCTTTCCGTACGTGGCCTTCGCATACAACACGGCCGTGCAAGAAATCACGCAGATGACGCCCTACACGTTGGTCTACGGAAGGAACCCGGCAGCGACGCTCGATGCCATGTTACCACACATCCCCGACGAAGAAAACCTCGACGTCACCGTTCACCTTCAGCGCGCCCAAGAAGCCCGACAACTCGCCCGCCTACGCATCAAGAATAAGCAGGCGACCGACAGCCGCCGTTACAATCTTCGACGACGCTTGGTGGAATACCAACCCGGTGTCCGTGTTTGGGTCTGGACGCCGATACGCCGACGTGGGCTTAGCGAAAAAAACATGGCTGATCCCTCCGTCATAGGAATCGGTATAACACGAAAGTGAAACGTGTCTTCACAGAAGTAGTGCTTATCGTGTAGTGATATATGAGAGCTTCTACAATGTCTCTTGGTGTTTGGCAGCTATAGCACCGTTTGACGTCGATGCACCCATGTTGACGCCTAGTGGCATGTCTCCATCGCGACGACTAACGCCCATGATTATGGTTAAACCGTTGTGGTAGCTGAAGTTGTGAACATATATTTGGAATCAGCGAATCGTGAATCGCACGTGAAGATGACATCAACAAACTCATAATCAACACTGGTACCCGATATGCACTTCATCAAAACGTCGTCAGTTAATTGTAGAAACGGCATGGTGTGCGCTTACTAGTAATGGGTTACCGACGCCTGTGTTCATGCATACACTACCACACTGCGCTTCAGCAACACGGGTGGCAGAGGTTCGTAGCTTGAGCCGCAAGCGCGTGCGTCCCGCTGGCCTCTGTCTCGCTCCACCGAGGCACGACATTCGCGCGTCGAAATCGTGACCTTTTTTCAACGCATATTGCAGCAGTTTTGTTAGTCGGTGCTCTCGCAATCGAAGCAGTCGGCGGCGGAGAAATTCCGTTGATGCATGTGGAAGCTGCACCACTCCGATTAGCTGGCGCACGCTGACACGAAGCGAAAGGCAAAGAAGGTAGCTGCGTCTAGGGTGCCTCGGCGACGCCAGCGCAGCCAGTGTCCCCCGCTGGTATCGAGACGCTTTAACCATGGCCTCCGAAATCACGCGCAATCTCGGAGCAAGCGCTAGCAAGTGTCGATCGCGACGCGTTACTTCATTTCACATCTCACATGCGGCGGCACCGCCCCGCTCCTCCCCGTCTACCTTCACCGCCGACAGAAAGCACCGTGCGAAAGAGGATGTGTGAAAGATATAAGGCGCGTTCGTGAAGTGTCCGTCATCTGCGAAGTTGGCTTAGTCGCTTGAGCGTCGGGCGCTTACCGTCGCGGCCGCAAGGTCGTGGGTTCGATTCCCAGCGGTGGATCTTTTTCTTAGCTTTTTTTCTTTCTCACCCGTTGGCGCCCATATTATCAACGTCATAACCGTGACGGAAGTACTTGGTGGACCCCGGCATAAAACACTTTCGTGTTAAAACTCCTTCGGCGATACTTCGGGCCATACAAGGGTCTTCGACGTCTCGGTGCTCTTGACTACGAGGTCATCCCGGACGGCAATACGAACTCCCAGCGACGCCTCGCACGACCTAAAGTCGTCCATGTCGTGCGTCTTAAGCCGTTTTTTGCGCGCTAGCGAACCTGGGGACTCTACCTTTTCCTTTGATATTGTAATTTATTTGTGTATGGACTTGTTCTTTTTTCTCTTTTCTATGTTCTTTCACAAGCATCGGGACGATGCTTTTCCAGAGGGGGGCAATGTCACGCCCACTTCTTGTTTTATTAACACGAAAGTGTTTTATGCCTGGGTCCACCAAGTACATCCGTCACGGATATGAGGTTGATAAAATGGACGCCAACGGGTGAGAAAGAAAAAACCAAGAAAAAGATATCCCGCTGGGAATCGAACCCACGACGTTGCGGCCGCGACGGCAAGCGCACTAATCCCTACCGACTAAGCTAACTCGGGAGATGCTAGACACGGCGCGAACGCGCCTTATATCTTTCACACATTCTCTTTCGCGGCGGGCAGAGCGGGGCGGTGCCGCCGTCTGTGAGATGTGAAAAGAAGTAATGCTTCAAGATCGACACTTACTAGCGCTTACTCCGAGATTGCACGCGATATCGGAGGTCATGGTTAAAGCGTCTCGGTTCCAGAGAGGTAGACTGGCCGCGCTGGCGTCGCCGAGGCACCCTTGACGCAGTTACGTTCTTTGCCTTTGGCTTCGTCTTAGCGTGCGTCGGCTCATCTGAGTAGTGCAGCTTCCACGTGCACCAACGGGATTTCTCCGCCGCCGACTGCTTCAATGGCGCGAGCACCGACTAACAGAACTGCTACAATATGCGTTGCAGAAAGGACGCGATTTCGACGGGCGAATGTCGTGCCTTTGTGGAGCGAGAGCAGCGCCTGAGAGACAGAGGCCAGCGGGACGCACGCGTTTGCGGCTCAGGCTACGAACCTCTACCTCCCGTGTTGCTGAAATGCAGTGTGTGTTATGTATGCATGAGCACAGGCGTCGGCTACCCATTACTAGAAAGCGCACACCGTGCCATTTCTCTCCCTAATTGACGACGCTTTGAAGAAGTGCATACCGAGTCCCACTGTTGATTATGAGCTTGTTGATATCATCCTTACGCGGGATTCACGATTCGCTGTGTCCAAATATATGTTCACACCGTCAGCTACCACAACGGTTTAATCATGATCATGGGCGTTAGTCGTCGCGATAGAGACA
The DNA here is from genome assembly GCF_013339695.2 of Rhipicephalus sanguineus. Lineage (NCBI taxonomy): Eukaryota > Metazoa > Arthropoda > Arachnida > Ixodida > Ixodidae > Rhipicephalus > Rhipicephalus sanguineus. The sequence goes on along the minus strand of NC_051183.1, from coordinate 134,378,202 downwards.
TGCTGCCAACATGGGTGCATCCACGTGAAACGGTGCTATAGCTGCCAAACACGAATAGACATTGTGCAAGCTCTCATATATCACTACACAATAAGCACTACTTCTGTGATGACACGTTTCACTTTCGTGTTATACCCGTTCCTATGACGGAGGGATCAGCCATGTTTTTTGTGTATTCGGGTTTGACCAGCAAGGACGGTTATCAATGCTCGACCCTGTCCGCGCCGCAGTGTTCGAGAAGCTTCGCGAGTGTAGTAGATCGTTTTGTTAAGATTGCGAGTATAGATTATTCCAGAGCTTGCGCAACTCCAGTGATAAGACTGGAAAGTTCGATGCTTGGTGTATAAAGGACGGCACGTCCCAGCTATGAGCAGTTTTATCGACGGCCGACGCCCTGTTCGCCGCTATCAGCGTACAGCGTGTATTGCTGTAGTTTGAGTTTTCATTTCCCGGCCACAAGTTCGGCGAAATAAACAGTTTCATTTTGAACACTCCGGCTGCTGTCTTGTCGACGTCACGACCACGTTACAGTATAATAAGGCCTAATGTAACCGCAACCGCGCTGAAAACGACTGTTGCATTCATTACATTAGCGTTCAGCGAAAATAAAGTAATCATACAGAAATCACACGTGCTTTCGGTTTTAATTTTTACCGGGACTACAATCGTCATCGCGTCCACCAACCAGTGTTGTGGGAATGTTTCACGCCAATGGAAGAAGACTGAACGCAGATCGAAAAATTCTGTTTTAAAAATTTCTACTCACTTTCCAGAGAAACCGCTACAAGGTTGGACACTTCAGACGGTACCCTTTCTCTTGAGGTACACAACAAAAAAGCGATGAAGGACGGTAGACATTCCCTTCAACGCTGTCCCGTAGGACAGTAAACCACCCCTATTTATTTTCTGAAGAATACTTAAGTGTACAAGGGACAGTCTATACACCACGGATAGTTCACAAATCATACCAAATGGTTCCTTCTCTCACAGCATAGTACTAAGGACTTTAATAAATTGTACCAGTCTTTTTTTCGCTGCTGATCACACTGCATGGGAATGTATGAAACAGTATAAGTTGACACGAACATCCTAGAGCAAAATTTCTGCATGCGATTGTGTAGGCATGTTAGAAAAAAATGAGCGTACAATAATGATTGATGTAAAATCAAGTGAATACCTAGGCGCCGTGTATTCGACAGCACTACTCACTACAAGAATTTTTATATGAAGAACATTATTCACATGGTGGATTACATCAGGTGCACGAACACGTTATAAACAGCGATAAAACCTGAGGACGCTTGCGCTTCACCTGCAAGTACAACACGATAGCGTGACTGGACTCCGCTCGCATCGTCTTCTCATTGGCTTGCCAGACCTGCCTTCTCAGTGGAAACCTGAACCGTGCCGCGAGGAAATTAACGTATCTACGCCTGACATTGGCCGTTTGAAACTCTCGTAGAATGTATACCTGCTGCAAGTATCGTTGTGAAGTGCCCACTGCGCCATAGCTCCGCATATTGCGTAGCCGGCAAATAACCTTTACGCATTCGTGAAGCAATACTCGCAGATGCTCGCTTTTCTGACATTGCTGATGATCAGGATGATCAAATATTTCGTCAGTGCTTTGTATAACGTGGGCCTTTAAACATCAACTTGTTGTGCAATTGACATGGTGTGACGCCTGTTGCAATCGTACCCTTCTTCCACACAATAGTATTTGTGTTAAAGGGACTCATCGCAATCCATGACAACTCTTTTGGGTTCTCTTTCTTTGTGATTGCAATTATATGGACTCTCTCGGCGGGTTTTCACCGTCACCGTAATTTAGCGTATAATGTCGAAATCCATAACCTCGCCTCAGGCATGCCATGCTCTACGCGCCAGTAAAAGCACGCGAGCGCTGGAGACAAGCGCGGCTATTTGTAGATGAAACGAGCCGGCCCGTTTCCGATCAGGGCGCATGCGATGAGACCGCGCCGCGTGCGAGGCCTGCCTTGAACGGCTCCTCAAGCAGAGAGACAACGCCGCGCCCGTCTTTCATCGGGAGAGGGAGCATGAAGGGGCGCTTGTTGGACGTCGCTTGAGCCGCAACTGAACTATCTCGACAGCGCCACGCTGAAGGTCTGGGCTCGATTCCTGCGCCCACGCATGATCTTTAAGCGGAACTTTTATAACTCACAAATTTCAGTGACTTAAACTTTCAACCGAAGAGGTATTCATATACATTTTATTGTACTCTCCAACTGCCAATTATTCTCCAAGTGCCGTTTGGTCCCCATCTTTCTCTGTGATGCATAAATAGTATTTCTTGTCTAAACGATGCTTTAAACGAAACGAATATTTTCACTTTTCGTGGTGAAATTCCCCAGGGTGGTCTTGAACCAACAACAATCTAAAAATCTACACCTAGTGGCCTTTAGCTTCGCTTTGAAACTGTCAGAACGAAGGGCATGGCGCTCAACCTTATTCCTGTAATCATGTTGCAAATTGTGGTAATCACCGTGGTCGTGTGGTCTGGTGACCTTGTGAACAACTGGCGCGGCGAAGGAAGAGGCTTCAGCTGCAACTCGGTATATTGCCACAGCCGATGAGAGACGAGCAAGAAGAGGAATATTTATTTGAGCGCGCCGTCATCGTGCCTCAATGTGTATGAATGCTACTTGAATGTAGTCACGCTACAACGCTACGCTACTTGAATGTAGTCACATTCAAGTAGCCTAACTCTTTTGGCGATATTGAAATGGAGGCAACGCTGACGCATAGATCGCCTCATTCGATTATTTTCTTAGCCTCAATAATTAGCCGTACTGACTTATCGGGACTTCGGCCGACTACCGGCGCAGACGCTAAAGTCAGGAACGCAATGACAATCTCGGCAGTGTATCGCGAGGTGGCCTTCTCTGCCATTTCTGACGTTATTATTATGCTGTCTTAGCCTGTCATTCAGGCATTGTTCGGTCTGGTCTACGTAACTTCTACCACACGACAAGCGAATCTCGTAAAGCACACCCTTCTTACAGCTTACATACTTGTTTTTGTGGTTCACAGTGCAGGTCGGAGCTTTCCGGAGGAAAGGGTTAGTCACCTTGCAGAGCCTGGAAAGTTTTAACGGGGCAGAGAAGACCACCTTTACGTCAACATCTTCGGCAATCTTTTTCAAATTATGGGATACACGGTGTACCTAAGAGATCACAGCAAGCTTACCATTGCTCTGGGGCGGCTCTTCGCTTGTGTGTCGGTTCCGCGACTTCCTCAACATCTTCTCCGCCACAGACACCTGAATGTGCTGTGGGGAGCCTGCCTCCTCAAGACGGTAAACCTGCTTGAGGAAACCGTCAGCTGCTCAGTGTGGGCAGGATTTCTTGAAAACATTCAGCAGACACATGTTGGCGATGCTACGTTTGAGAAGCTTCAAATGGGACGAGCTAAAAAGTGGCGCCGTGGATAGCGTGCCCGGCTACCGGGGTGGCACGATGCGCTTTGCGTTTCCCTCTAGTCCGGTCGTGATGTTGAATCATATTTAACATGCCGCAGAATGGCGACCAGGTTTTGCGTCCAATATGCGACGCTCTTCTGGCTATCACACCTCGTTCTCTGATTATGCTTTCGCCGTTAACTACTTCAGCTACCACAAGGGATTGTTTAATCATTTAGCATGGACGTTAGTCGTCGGGATGGTGATGTACCACCATTCATCAAAGTGGGTGCATCCATGTTAAACGGTGCTATAGCTGCCAGACATCAATATACATTGTGCAAACTCTCTTATATCAATATACAGTAAGCGTCATATTACTTCTGTAAGGGCACGCTGCACTTTCGTGTTATTCCGAATCAATGACGGATGGATCAGCCATGTTTTTTTGTTTAATTCTTTTATGTCTCTATTTTATTTCTCTTTTATTTCTGTCTGTATCCCTCAGTCTTACTTGACTGAGGGACACAGACAGAAAGACGGAAATAGAGTTCTTTCGTGAAGTCGGCCTAGGAATGCTCATGCATTTACAAATTGACGGCAGCGCAGTGAACGGACGTAGTTTCACATCACCCTTCGAATTATTGGCACATACAAATGTCGTCATCGAGGAATTCGAAATTTTATTTTTGACTCATTCAGTTGAAAGACTTGCGCCAAGTGCGATCTGGGACTGATCTGTGCCTGAAAATATTAGGGTTTTTGCGATGTTAACGAGCGTCTAGTAAGTGACCCACGTGTGCAGTTTGTGAGTGATTAGAGGATGCTTGATAAGGCATATATCATCAAACTACGTGTGGAATGGCTCCATGCGCAGTCCCAATGGCGTACACCCAGTGAAGTTATGCTAGATCGGGGACGGCTCGCTGCTCTCCCGTGGTAGAACCAGGTAGAACACTCATAAAGTACCTTACGGATAGAGGAAGAAAAAGTAGTTGTGAGTGGGCACTCCCACAGACTCAGAGGCCCAATCGACCGTAGCGCACCTGGCGGTTAGTGAGAGCAAGTAGCCTGCGCTTGCTGTTTCGGTTTCACTGGCGCGAATTTTGGATTACTTTCCAAAGTTCGCGTCACCAATGTTTGACTATGGCGAAAGTTAATGATTTCAGACCACTTTTCTTCGCCCATATGGCAAAGCTATTGTTTGTCGTTTTGATTTAGCCATTCCCTATTTTGTCTAGTTCAATGGTTCGTGCGAATTGAGGTCGTGATGTAATCTTTATTTCGATTAAGTTATAATAGAGATAGATGCAGGTAACCATAATTCGCTACGGCTTCATTCATCGCACTTGCGTTTTTCTTTTGGAACAAGCGGTCAATCTATATATCAGTCGAAGAGGCAGAGTATCCGCAATGTTTTTATTCCAAGGCAAGGCATGGTATTTGCAAGAACTCGTTCCTGACTTCTTGTGGGTTCTGCCATTGTTGAAGCGCCACGACACACAGCAGTAGCTGCTGTAGCTTGGACCACCGTGTGGCATGGCATCAGCACGGTCTGAAAATGTTAGTAAGTGCATGCTTCAATATGAAATTACAAAAAAAGATATGTGCACGACATGAATGTACCAGGTAAACCCTTTGAATTATTAGGGAATTGATGCGCAACACAAAACCACTGACACATTCTGATCTCTGACCCATCAAACTCGAACTTGCAAAGGTTGATGTTAAGACCACGCACAAAGGTGTTCAAAAGTTTCCAGGCCGCTATCCCATGTAATGCAATGGCCTGGTAACTTTAGGACACCTTTGTGCGTACGCAGTATAAGCAGTAAAAATAGGAGTTGGAATTAGCGCGGTAAAAACATATTCGAATCGTCAAATAAAATTGTGGGCAGCTTGCACTAGTGGCGCAAGGCTAGCGAAGATGCGAAGGCGATGGCCACTTGGCTGGTCCAGACTTGTCTCCGGCACACCAGGATTTATTGGTGGTCCGAGGCTTCGGGAAACGCGTCTTGAAGCATGCGAGGCCGAGCGCTCCTCAATGCTTCGCATCGAGCACAGCGCACAAACGCTCGCGTAGGTGGCAGAAGCAGCGCGCGTCGTCTCGACTTGACCTCGTGCCCCCCTTTGCTATACTGCATACGTTGCACAATGTTCACGTCTAGCCGCTGCATAGAGCCGTAAACTGCTTTTTAGCGAACCTCGCCGTCCTTACAAGCATCAGAAAAAGTTTACAAATGCGCGAATAAGAAATCACGTTAGAAACAGAAACACGCACACACACAAAGCGCAACGTGTGTGTGTGTTTGTATGTTTCTTACATGGCGTCTTATTCGTGCAGTTGTAACCTTTTTCTGAATGAATGGCCCAACTGGCCCAACAACATGTCATTCTACAAGATTCGCTTGAAAACGTCCTCACCTGTTGTGTCACACACGAAAACACCAACGCAGCCGACGTTGACGAAACCTTCCCGCTGTAATGCATGAGGTTGTCCCTGGTATGGCGGTATATGGCTGGTGCGCGAATCGTAGATGGTTTTTTGACAGTACGGCTGAAGAAAAAAAAAACACGCATGGTGTGTTGAATAAATTGTTTTTAGGTATAAAGAACATGCCCAATTTGGGTGTATAATTTTTATTTTGTAAAAACAGGTCTGTTGGATTAATGAAAAACAGGTATGTTGGATTTTCGCTCTTGCGTCCTCTGGTGTTTCGTGAGTGAACTAGTTCGTTATATAGACGTGACGTACTTCCTGAGCCAAATTTCGCGAATTGTCCTCTCCTAACTTTTAAATGCGAAGCATTTCTTAGCGAACTTCTGCGACTTTGACCGTATCTATCTATCTATCTATCTATCTATCTATCTATCTATCTATCTATCTATCTATCTAGCCGCCTACGACTTTGTGCTCTCCTGGTCGCTTGGTTAATCGAATGTGCACCAAAATTGGTATGGCGTAACATGACTGTATGACGAACATAAATGACAAGTCATAACATGAAAATCATGACACGAATGTCATGTACAGCATGACTTACGTGCCATCCTCATGGGGCGCTGGCGGCCGTTTCGCTAGATTGATATGCACCGAAATTGGTATCTTGCGACATGACCGTGTGACGAACACAAATAACACGAGTTATCATGAAAATCATGACACGCATGTCATGTACAGCATGACTTACGTGCCACGCTCATGGGGCGCTGGCGGCCGTTTCGCTAGATTGATATACACCAATATTGGTCTCTTCCGACGTGATCGTGTGACGAACATAAATAACACGAGTTATCATGAAAATCATGACACGCATGTCATGTACAGCATGACTTACGTGCCACGCTCATGGGGCGCTGGCGGCCGTTTCGCTAGCTTGATATACACCAATATTTGTCTCTTGCGACGTGACCGTGTGAAGAACATAAATAACACGAGTTATCATGAAAACCATGACACGCATGTCATGTACAGCATGACTTACGTGCCACGCTCATGGGGCGCTGGTGGCCGTTTCGCTAGCTAGATCTACCCCGGAATTGGTCTTGCGCGACGTGACTGTGTGACGAACATAAATAACACGAGTTAACATGAAAGTCATGACACACATGTCATGTACAGCATGACTTACGTGCCACGCTCATGGTGCGCTGGCGGCCGTTTCGCTAGCTTTATATACACCAAAATTGGTATCTTGCGACGTGACCGTGTGACGAACATAAATAACACGAGTTATCATGAAAATCATGACACGCATGTCATGTACAGCATGACTTACGTGCCATGCTCATGGGGCGCTGGTGGCCGTTTCGCTAGATTGATATGCACCGAAATTGGTATCTTGCGACGTGACCGTGTGACGAACATAAATAACACGAGTTATCATGAAAATCATGACACGCATGTCATGTACAGCATGACTTACGTGCCACGCTCATGGGGCGTTGGCGGCCGTTTCGCTAGATTGATATACACCAATATTGGTCTCTTCTGACGTGACCGTGTGACGAACATAAATAACACGAGTTATCATGAAAATCATGACACGCATGTCATGTACAGCATGACTTACGTGCCACGCTCATGGCGCGCTGGTGGCCGTTTCGCTAGCTAGATCTACCCCGGAATTGGTCTTGCGCGACGTGACTGTGTGACGAACATAAATAACACGAGTTAACATGAAAGTCATGACACACATGTCATGTACAGCATGACTTACGTGCCACGCTCATGGTGCGCTGGAGGTCGTTTCTCTAGGTTGATCGACCCCCAAGTTGGTATTGCGCGACGTTACTGTGTGACGAACATAAATAATAGGAGTTAACATGAAAACCATGACACGCATTTTCCTCAATGACATACAAGACGATGTATGCAGCTCGTTGCTGGCTGCTTCGCATTACATCGATTCCCACAATGCGTGGGATCTGCCGGCTTTTTTTATTTGTCCATGATGACACTATGGGAGAACAGCTTGTCATCTCGAAAGCAAGGACGAGTGTACATATACACGGGGACAACTTTCTGTGGCAATGAAGGGAAAGCTACGGGGGCCGAGCGTCTGCACCTGTACTGCTACGCGAAGTAGTCCGGTTTGGTGCGCGTCTCGTAACGCCGTGGAAAGTGATGGCTAGCGTGGCATTTCGACACAAACGCTGCTTAGCGTCTAAGGACCTGGCAAAAAGGCGCGACTTTTTCACGCACGCAAGAACGCAAAGTGACAACGTATAAAGTAAAAGAAATATAAGTATCTCACTTGTGTGCTCTGCGTTCAGTCTCAAAAAGCTACATGTAGAAAAAAAAAATCACAGCATATCCACGGAGTGAATGATGATGAGTGGGCGAAGCTGCGGAGGTTCATCGGTAAACCGTGAATCTTCCGTGAATTCTGCCCAGTACATCATCACCGACGTGAGATCGGGCGCGTTTATACTAAAGGTTCGATGAGAGTTATGACGACTTGCAGCTCACTTTAATTTTACATGTACGCTCTGAATTTTCATTGTTTAATCACGCACAGGACAAATCGCACACACGCACTACCTTGGAGGTCAAAATCCAGTGCCTATATATACGGGATGGTCAGTGAATGGTTGTGCAGCGCGAGCGGTCGGTTTTTTCAAACAAGACGGTGCCGCGACGCTGCCTGCGTCGGCGCCACTGCGCCGCGAGGCAAGATAGGGGGGAGGGGGGACCGTAGGAGAGGAGGGGGCGATACATATCACGTACTGTCGCAGCGCATTGTCTTTAGGGAGCCTTCATGTGTGCACGCCCCCTCCGTTTTTAAGACTGGTTACACACTACTACGACGGGGACGAACGGGTGCCGCTATAAGGAGCTTCGCCCGTAAAAAGGCGTATTTTATATATCTCACGCAGAAAATACGGACGCAATTGTGGTACTACATTCACTAGCGGTAGGATACGTGCATTGTGGCTCTGGAGCTTTTCCTTCATTGCCACAGAAAGTTGTCCACGAGTACAGTGAATTGCCATTAGGAACCACATGGAGCGTTAATAAATGATACAGCTAGTTTAGGTCAATATTGACAACCTCCGTGCTCGACCTGGTTTCAATTCAGAGTTTTTGTTACCTATACGAATAGCCTTGCTGTAACCTACACAGCATAAGCAACTGCAAGAAAAGAAATGAAGTTTTCGTTCCATCCTTTAATGAACCATTTACAAGACAATGCAACTGCTTCAAAATATTACCACATAAATGCCTTCTTCCAGTTCCTATGACACTAATTGCTATGGCACCAATCAAGGGCAAGGTTCAATCAAAAGGAGCACTGGTTGCCATAGTAATGAATGAAATATTAAATGAATGAATCTAGGCGAAATATTCTTTTGGGGTTGTCTAAGTGATGCGTGAAGGAAGATTTTATTGTAGGTGGCGGCCTTCTTTAGAACGCTGTTTTCGTGCGACATCATCATGATGTGACATCACCACCATCTCTAATGTTTCCAGTGTTCGTCGGCGTCTGGAAGGCCCCACAACAGCCGCATCCCGCCACCACTGAAACGCGTGTTTAGCATTAAACTGGGGGAAATTATGAATTTTTCTGCTGCGTAACAGCTGGATGTCAGCTTTACATCTGGACCTAGAGAGGAATTTGAAATGCGCCAGCTTTTCTATGTCGACTCAAGTAGAAAACTCTCTATCCATGCCTGTGTCAAGTTGGACGATAACCGCCATAAGGAAATAGATGTATAAAAGAATATACATATTCTTGGTGGTGTTAGTTTTGAACCCTGGCTGGGAACATTTTTGTATGCAATCAATAGGCGCCGTTTCATAGCGGCATGCGTCGTTCTACTACATCCCAGCAGCACTCTTTGTTCGAGGAATTTTTTTCTCTTGAAGTTTGTATCGTCTTCTGAAGATCTGTCTTGTTGGGTTTCACATCATGTTCTTTATCGTTTGACAATTCACCAGCACCAATGACATTTAGTAGTTGATAAAGTAAATATTATATATCATAGCTTTACGGACTCATGTAATTTATCTTTGTCACACTTTCCATACGCATAAATAGTGTCCTGCCTCTTTTCGTGTTGTCTTCGAAGTGGAACTACATAAACTATATTTGAGTAAAGATTCTATCACCTTTCGTGAAAGTGCCATGCTAAAACTTCGAATATTAGACGAAAATACTCTCATCGATAAGGGTTCACCAGGTAATGGCTAATGTAGAGACCGATTAATTGCTAATTGTTTAAAAAATTTAAAAAAATACTCTCTAATCACACCTTACATAATTGTTGACCAGAGAAGCTGAAACATGTGGACCGATGTTTATGACGAACTGGAATCTATCGAGGTGTGTTCCGTTGTAACTCTTCATTCCTCTACCACAACTTTTATGAGATGCGTGCGTCAAAATTTGCATTTGGGGAGCTTAGCCAAGATGGATATTAAGAACACCTAAAAGATTTTAGGCATGGCCATTCATGCTGCGCCGGGTATCATCCCTATGTACACACGCTGACAAAACATGAAGAGAAACTAGTGCGAGCACGGAGACCCTTGGAGGTAGCGTGTGTTAGCATTGCTTCTCCATTATAGCTTCTGCGCATTCACGGACTCACGGACCTCCAAAATTTCCAGTGTCCAAACTTTAACCAGCTTCTCTATAGAAATTGATGGGCCATCCCTGCTGTTCTTGTGTGAACATAGAAGCAATCTCATTTGCCAAAACCTGTGGCCAGTGAGCCAGCGGACGTTGGTGTATGTATGTGAGGTACGTCGAAGACAGCCCCTCCACGACAGCATTTCCTTTCGTCAACTTGAACCGTAGCAATCTGAGATTTCAGAGCGAAAGCTTATCACAAC
>NC_051183.1:134247346-134367345 GCF_013339695.2 Rhipicephalus sanguineus | reverse complement strand
ACTTTTACATATAATTTTCGCAGTCTAGGCTGGAAACTGTCTATGCGTTAGCCCTTTAGAGGGCCCACCTCAGCCGCGCTAGACAAAAATGAAACCATACAATAACGTTTTATTGAAAACAAACCACTGGAGCGAGTTCTGCAGCAGAGAAACAATTAAAACTGTAGATTTACGCACGATGCAAGCTGACAACAGCCAGCAAAGACACTCAAACGAACACGCACTGCACAGGCCATTTTGGCCTGTTCTATCTTGGGAACAATGCAAATGAGAGCATTTAATATTGAAACATTGCTTTGACGTTATAATCACTCTTCGATAAACATTTTCGTCAAAATTGAGACCGGAGTTTTTTTTTCATTTTGTTTTTCGAAAAAAACTTCCTTCTGTAACAACTTTTTTTCTTTTATTACACGGCTTGTAGAAAAGCAATCTCTCGCAGAAACGTTGCAAATGCCTCGTTCTATATTTGAAACTTTACTGAAGTTTCTCTGTGAAATAGCAATCGCGCCAAGCCGCATCAAAGTTAGCAAACTTTTTTGATTCGGACGGTCTTTTCCATTTTTTCACGTTTTCTTTTTGTCTTCTGCTCCCAGCATCTTTTTGTCTTCTGCTCCCCCATTAAAATGCTGGTACAAGGCACGGTCAATAGAACATAATGTCCTATTGACTGTGCCTTGCACCACCATTTTAATGGGCGGGGAGGTTTTAAAAGTTTTTAGGTACGTTGACGATTTTCTGATTATTTTAAAGCAACTAACAACCGCTGCATATCATCCCATTGTTAACAATGTGTTAGCGGCCCTTTGCCGACTCGGGAAGGGATTGGTGTTCACACACGAGTTGCCGGTTCGCGGCTCCTTGCAGGTTTTAGACTTCAGCATTACCCTGCAGAGGTGTCACGCATGTTGGCTTTATTCGCCTACGTCTTCAAAAGAATTGCAGCCATATGAGTCGGTGCATTCCAAAACTGTGAAAAGGGCTATAGCTAAACATTGCCTAGAGTCTGCACTTGCAAGGTCGTGCTCACACGTGTTGCAGAAGGGTTTTCAAAACCAATTGGATCTACTGGCCTTGGTTGGTTTCCCTCGCACGCTCCTCATCGCCGTCGCTGAGTCGCTCCTCCAGAAGTTCAAGAGTGAACACCACGGTTCTGGGGTAGAGCAAGAGCGGAGAATGGTGAGACCTGAGGTCGTACCGTATATGCACCGGGTGGCACACAACCTAAAAAAGGTTGCTAACAGACATGGCGCGCCAATTGTTTTTTCTGCGCCGCGGAAGCTGTCTCAGCTATGCCCACGTATCCTATCTGATGGGAGCAAGAAAGGTGGTTGCGGCAAGAAGCACGCCAAGTCGTACACAAAATGTGCCACCGGTGTTGTGTATGAATTTCCGCTATCCAGTGGCAAGACGTATGTCGGGCAGACGGGAAGGTGCGTGAATGAGCGTGCGCGGGAACACGAGCTTTCCCTAAAAGGTAAAATTGGGGCACATTTGCCGACCCACTGCAGTTCACATAAGTGTGAGCCGTGCTTGAATAAGATTCAGATTCTGGGTAGAAGCGGGGATACCACGGCTCGAGGGTTGTTGGAGGCATATCATATTAAAGCACGAGGTTCCATGTGTATCAGTGACACTTCATTGTCTCTTTCGCAGGCAGAGCGCAAGTTCATAGATCACAGGTTGTGATTAGGGTGGTATGCGCTCGCTGTGTGCCTAGTTTGCTGCGCATGTCTGTGCCTATATATTTGGTTGCACTGTCTCTTGAATAAACAGTCGAAAGTTTGCGCTCCCCTGGACCCCTGCCCTCTTTATTTCCTCGCGCAAGAAACAGCCATACTTTGTGGCTTGTACTTAGATATAATTGTGTGTTTGACTGAACGAACGAACGAACGAACGAATGAATGAATGAATGAATGAATGAATGAATGAATGAATGAATAACCCTAGCAGACTTTTTCTTTGGTGTTGCTTAAGTGACGCGTAGGCATAGATATTTATTGTAGGTTGCGGCCTTTCCTAGAACACCGTTTTTCGTGTGGAATCACCGTCGCAACTTTCATCTTTCCAACGGCTCTCAACGTATGGAACGGCCGCACAGTAGCCGAAACCGGTTACCACCGAAACGTGAGTTTGAAACATGTTTTGGTGAAGTATGAATTTTAAATGCGTAAGCATTTCTATGCCGACTCAAAGAGAAAACTACCCGTCCGTCTGTGCGTCAGATAGCGATAACGCAGACATGAATAAGAATATATTAAAAAGTAAGCTTCTACCGCTGTGCATGGTCTTGAATACAGAGCCTCACGCTCAGCAGGGGAGTGTGTTAACCACTACGCAACGCTTCCCTGCTTGCAAGTTATGGAAATATGAGACCTACACGAATGCGTTGCGCCCGCGGAGCAAAGCAAGTGCAGCAAGGTATCACTCTCGATGGGGCCTTCGTTGAATTGAATGGGACTGAAATAAAAGCTCTTTAGAGGACAAAAGGTAAAGCCCGAGGGGCGGACTGGACGCCACCGGAAAATCCAAAGCTGCGAAATTTTGATGTCAAAGATGCGTTTTTATAGCCACGGGATGCGCGTGCCTTGGGACAGTGTTTGAGACGCTGACCAGTGCTACAGAGAAGGGGAGAGACGCTATGCCGATGCCGCCTGAAACCGGCGTTCCACGAATGGCTGCTACCAAGAAAAAGCGCAACACATATCAACACTTAAACAACTCCGAAAAAAGATTATCCGCAAATTTTAACTGATCTGTACAATCTTCTATGTCGGCTTCGCATCCGGGCCTATAGAGGGTTTTTAAATGTGTCAGCTTATCTGTGCTGCTCACCGAGAAAACTGTAGGTCCAGTCGTTGTTCGTTCACGCAAAATGAGCTTAGTCATAAGAAAATAAATGTTGATAAGAACATAAAATTCCTTGGCGGTGCCTATTGAAGAGAGGCGCCCACGCTCCGCTAGTGAATGTTAAAACTACTGGCTGTAGCATAACCGCTGGCAAAATATCCATATATCGAATGGCATGAATGTTCGGAGGAAAGCAAGTGCAATAGTACAACACCTGATTTCTGTCATGGCTTCATTGAAATGATATCTACATGGTGGAAGAAAGCAACGCTCTAGGGCAAGGTGTAAAGCCGACGTGGAGGATTCCAACCACGAGAAAAATTACGAGATTGTGAAAATTGATTGACAAACTGGCGTTTCCGTGGTCGAGGCAGGGTATTTCGTGGGATCACTTCAGACTGTGAAGAGCGCAAGACAAAAGAAAATAATAAAATATTCCGGCAGACCTCACGCATTCTGTGTATAAATTTCATCAGAAAACCACTCACGAGAAAGAGATCGTGTAACACATATTTATTCATGGAGAAGGAGCGCGTGGGAGGAAATCCTAGTCCAGTGTCCCTAGGATGACTCCAGCGAGGAGACGCGCCCGCTGTCTTATGGCTCGGAGGGCCTCGGGAGGCCCGTCGCGCAGAGCATCGTCCTACACCTCTTCGTTACGCAAATGGTAAAGGAAAGCAGGTAAGGGAGGGAATATGTTTGCAGTGGATTCAACGGCGACATGCCTATGCCACACTTATGGCCAAACCATACGAGGAGGATCGACGTATTCGATTACATTAGGTCATTGTGTGCGTAATTAGGGCTCACGAGGCAAGTGGACTACACTGATGTGTCTGTGGTATCTCATTAGGGAATTTTATTATAGCGTACGCAAGGCATTGCTTTAACCTTTTTCGCCGCTACGAATGCGCCGTACGCTATCCTCTTGCAGGCCCCTTTTAGGCGACGGAAACAGCAGGCGGCAGCAACGAACGCTATCTTTGCGTACTCTGTCTAAAGCTGCATATTGTGTGACGTAACCTCGGAACTCACGTTGCAGCACAGACGTGACTTTTTCAAAACGAAGTGCAAGCAACCTATTGTTTCTTCACCTATTCCTGCGACGACGAGCCAAGCTAGACTTAGCTTGTTGAGTCGTATGAGTACAGATGTAAAGTCTATTACATTGTTGTAAAACAGACAGCCAGCACACCACCCGAAACTGACGTTAGACAAGCACCACTTTCACGAATGATGATAAGCAACTAATGTACACCGTGCACCGTGTGGTTTCTGGACGAGGGTCGTCGTGCCATGTATTAAGCGTTTGTCTGGTACAATGATAATGCCATTTATAAGAAACGGTATGCCTTTCTCTTGTTTAATCCCAGCAAAGCTCATTATAAAGTGACGTGAACAGCGCGTGTAACACACAAGGACGAAGAACCGACGAAGACTAGCGCTGACTTCCAACTGAAATTTATTAACACAAACATGGAAAAACGAGAACAAGTACACACGCGCAAGTACACACGAGCAAGTACACAACGAGCACAACAAGTACACAACGAGCAAACGAGCAAGTACACACGAACAAGTGTGTTACATGCGCTGTTCACGTCACTATGGAATACCAACTAGCGCGGTCACACACCTTGCTTCGTATTATAAAGCTTTCGATCTCTATTTCTGCGGTCTCAGGTTCACATAGGCAGTGAATCCTCTGTGACGCATAACCGCGAAATTAGCTCGACCGCACTGATCGACACGGTACTGCGAGAAGCTTCGATGAGCCGTCAAGCCCTCGTGCAAACAGGATCGGTGAAAGTGAATCTGCAGCTCCAGACACTGAGCGAACTCATTCTGGAACCCATTCGCCGTGGCACCTTCAAGCAGGAAACGGCTTCCGAGGAGGTGAGCAGCGTTTTGTCTGCTACTGAGCGACAACAATGGTGCATGATGCAACAAGCTGAAGTAACGGGATCACTGGTCAAGTCGCTTAGCCCGGAAAACACACGACAAATTGTAGAACCAGAGCTTTTTGAAGGACACTCGAAAAATTTCGGGTCATTGGATGTGGTTTTTTGAGTATGCATGCGAAAATAATATGTGGAAAAGTGACAACACGAAGACTCTAAACATGCGCCGTTGTTTGGGTGTCATCGCAAGAAAGTGGTACGATTTTCAACATATGGATGGAGCACCAATGTGTTGGGAAAGGTGGAAGAGCAACTTTTTGGCGTCTTTCCAAGCCAATGCTGTAGAAAGATGGGATGCGGCACTACACTTCACATACTTGTCAGGCTCTTTGCTGGAGTACTATCTTGAGAAACGCCGCCTACTGCATTCTGCAGAACCAAAGCTCCTGTCGTCTGCAGTTGTAGCTTTGGTAGCGCAAGGTTTTTCGGTCAACGTCCGCAGTCAAGTACAAATAAGTGATCCATGATCATTTGATGAACTTCTGCGATGTATACAGACCTCAGTGACCACATTTTCTTCGCGAGAACAGCAAGGTGGTAACCAAGCTCTTGATCTTTCTAACCAAAGTAACGAAGCGTTCATTCTGTCATCTGAGCCTGATAACGGGCATCGCGGATGTGTTCGCCGGCGGAACAGTCAAGAAGGGCGATTTTCAGCGTTAAGTGAGGCAGAGCTTCCACGTGAGCTAATTGCTTTCGAGGACAAGCCCCAAGCAAATGCCTACACCGAGACAGTTTACTTGATATAATCAACCTTACTTTACGCACCTATTAGCGTAGACGGCACTGAATTGAAGGCCCCTGTTGATAGTAGGGCTTCTGTCTCTATCATCAGTAGGAGTCGATTTGATGGCGGTCACTGCATACTGGTAGAGCATTGCGTGTGCAAGCCTACGATGGGTCCGTGAGCACGCATAACGAATGGATTACCCTAACCATTGAATTTCAAGGACAATCAATTACCACTGACGTATTGGCTATTCCTGACGTTAGCTACGATTTCCTTTTGTCCCGTTCAGACATGAAGAAGCTTAAGCTAAATATCTATTGAGATGACAGACTAATGGTTGAGGACAACGTCGGACCAGAGGATCCCCATGGGGCGCCTGATAAAACACGGATGATTTTCGACCAGGAGGACATTAAACGAAAGTACCCAGAACTTACGTGCATGGGCAGCTACCCTCCGGCGATGAAATCTCACGTCGTCCCATTCGAACTTAGTGACAAAGGAGTTGTGCGCAGAGTTCCTTATAACATGTCTAGAGATAAGAAGGTGTGGCTGAAAAAGGAGTTGCAAGAAATGTTGGAGGCTGGTATTATCCGACCTTCTGTTTCTCCATTTGCTTCTCCCATAACTATTGCCCCCGAAGAAGATGGAACATTCAGACTCTGCACAGATTACCGGGCTCTTAACCACCAGAGTTGATACCTTATCCAATGCCGAGGATCGACGATATCACTTAAGAGACTGGTGGTTGCCATTGTTGTTCAAGAATAGGCCTTTGCAAGGAGTTTTGGCAAATCCCACTCACGGAAGAAACGAAAAATACACCACATTTATAACACTTTTTGCCTTATTTGAGTCCAACCGCCTACCATTTGTTTGGAAAAATTCTCCGGCATGGTTCCAGAAAAATATGACTGATATTCTGAAACCTTATTTGGGACTATTCAGCAACGTCTACATTGAAGACATCATCGTGTATTCAAAGACCAAAGAGGAGCACCGGAGTCATCTTTTACAAGTTCTTCAAACTTTGAGTTTTTTTCAACTGAAAGTCAATTTCAAGAAAAGTGCTTTCTTTGAAGAGAAAGATGTATTTCTCGGGAGGGTGTTTGACGGACGTACTAAAAGCACGAAACAGAAATCAGTAGAAAGAATTTTCAGCTGGCAAAACCTTATGTTGTGCACTCTCTGCGTGTTTTCCTTGGCCTCGCAGGACACTTCAGGGCTTTTATCAAAGACTACGCACTGAAGACACGGTGCCTCACAGGTTTAATTCAAAAAGACGCACCCTTCCAATGGAATGAAGAGTGCGAAGCTGTCTATTGTTAGCTTGTAAAGCTAATATCGTCGGATCCCATCCTGCGCATACCGGACTTCTCTCTGCCTTTCGTACTGAATACGGACGCATCACAGTACGCGACCAGTGCAGTTTTATACCAGAAACCCTCAAAACAGGCCGATCCAACGAAGCATTACGTGGTAGGATAGTACAGCTACACGTTGAAACCAGCTGAACTTAATTATTCGACTATAGAAAAGGAAGCGCTGGCAGTCTTAAAAACAGTTCAGTATTTCTTAAATTACCTTGAAGGGGCTAAGTTCATGCTATTCACGGACTATCAGGCCTTGACACAACTTTTGAATATGGCACAACCAAGAGGACGCATTGCAAGATGGGTCGACTATCTGCAGAAGTTTGATTTCACCTTTTCGCACCGTCCTGGGCTGCTTCTGACCGATGCTGATGCATTGTCTAGATTGCTTGTTCATGGGTCCAGTGAAAATCCACAAATGATCGATCGGTACAGAAGATCTGCAGTTTATTAATGGAAAGTAGCATGTACCACCCACCCTGGTTCAAAAGATTCTTAATCTCTACCATGAAACCCCTGGATCAGGTGGTCATGATGGCTTCTGGCGCACATACAAGAAATTGCTTATGAGGTTCACATGGCCAGGTATGAAAAAGGACGTCACTAATTATATCCGGACATGCGATCTTTGCCAAGTAAACAAAGTGAAGTACAAGCAGTCGACAGATGTTATGACGAACCCCGAATATTCAAAAGTACCGTTTGAAGTGGTTCATCTAGACTTCGCAGAACTTAGGAAGAAGGGGGAAGGAGTCATGCGAACGCAAGCTTTCCTGCTTTCCATTGACGAATGTACAAGAACAATCGTGGCTAATGCAGGGAAAGAAGATGCGAACACCGTCATCAGTCTACTCACAGATACGTGTTTTAAGCACACCACGACACTAGTCTGCGATAACGGTCCTGCTTTCCGTAGTGCCAAGCTAGCAAGATGGGCTAATGAGCGAGGAATACTTATTAAGTATTCTTCTCCGTATCACCCTGCAGCGAACGGATTAGCAGAACGGGCCATGCGGGACATCAAAAAGTTTTTGAAGACGTATCCAGACTTTCGCGGAGGCTAAAAATGCTGCCTTGAAGCCGCTGTGAAGCACCATAACCGGTCATACACCACGGGGTTAGGCTTCAGTCCTCATTTTGCTACAACCGGAACAGCACCTATACTACCTGCAGATCGTGACCTAGGCCTACTAGAAAACTCAAACTTACTGAAGCAGAGAAAAGTGCCCAAGGTCAAGAAGTATAGAAGCGCCGGATGAAGAGGAATTTTGATAAAAGGCACAACAGTGACATACCCACATCCAGCCTGGAGACTATGTTATTGTGAGAAAAGGAGTGACGCCTTCAAATGCTAAATATTACGGGCCGTTCCAAGTTGTCAAGACAGCATCTCAACGCGGGATATTGAAGAATGTGTGGTACACTGCAGCCTCGGGTAACAGAGAGTGTGCATCCATTGGCAACGTATTTAAGTATTACACCAGGAGGTGTAACCAAAGAAGTCAGGAAGAGTGAAGCGTTCTGCACTAAGCACACGGAAGAAGATGAAGTGGAAGAGGGGTAGAAGTAGAGGGAGAAGTTTAAATAAAATGGCGGACGACACCCGTCTGATCGAAGCCATGTCTTTTAGGTGTTAGTTCTTGCAAGGAACGCTACAAGCTAATCTTGAGAAAGTCTTATTAATAAGTTGAAATAGCCTAGCCATTTGGATGACTGTATATGGCCACATAAGACAATAGAGATTAAGCTGGATGAAGCTAATTCGGAATAATGTAATCCCGAACCAGCCATTTTGAGTAAATTCAGTTTGTCTAGTCAGTTGGATGACAGAGTATGGCCACAATAAGGCAATGTGGATTAAGCCGGATTAAAATAATCCACATTAAGCTAATCACGAGCAAGTGAATCGGGAGTGAGTTGAGATTGTCTAGCCTGTTGGATGCCGGTGCATGGCCACGTTAAGCCCATCCGGATTAAACCAGATTAAGCTAATCCGAATAAAGCTAATCTTTAGCAAGTCTTTTATCAGTAAGGTGAAATTGCCTAGCCATTTGGATGACTGAGTATCGCCACAATAAGACAATAGAGATTAAGCCGGATTAAGCTAATCCGGACTAATGTAATCCCGAACTAGTCATATTGAGTAAATTCACTTTGTCTAGTCAGTTGGATGATAGAGCATGACCACAAAACTACATTAAGCCGGGTTAAGCTAAACCGCATTAAGCTAATCACAAGCAAGTGAATATGGAGTGAGATTGTCTTGCCTGTTGGATACCTGAACATGGCCACGTTAAGTCACCTCGAATTAAGCCGGATTAAGCTAATCCGAATTGAGTTAATCCTAAAGAAATCTATAATTAGTAAGTTGAGATTGCCTAGCCAGTTGGATGACAGAGTACGGCCACAATAAGGCAATGTGAATTAAGCCGCATTAAACTAATCCACATTAAGCTAACACGAGCAAGTTAATTTGGAGTGAGTTGAGATTAGGGACCTATGCAGCCAGTGAGATAGCTAGACCGATGGATGCGCTCTAAATGCCGCTATTTCGCCATCAAATGCTTCGTGCGTAATAATTAGTGCCTAATCTATTTGTTACCAACATTATATTTACAAGCCCTACTGCAGAAGGTATAAACTGAGCCAAATCACCACGCATTTTCCTGAAAGCGTTCCATCTTTCCATCTTTGTATGCCAGGCATTGCCTCTGAGCGCGAACGTTTGCACCAATATGGCGTCCACAAAAGCAGTGTGCCCACCCTGTTGTGTAGGAGCACATCGAGGCACCCTACGTGTGGGGCGACTACCTCTAAAGCGCGTTTATGAGCCATTCGTACCATCTCTCTAGTGATAACGAAAACACCCTGGTGTACCACCGATGTCTGAATACCGCCACCGGCAAATGGTGTCTATGAATAGCTCGCCGCTACCATGAGAAAGAACACGCCGTCTGTGGCCGAATTCGTTCGCGCCCCGCGCTGCGGTGCGAGGGGTCGTAAGTTCGACTCCCAGTGCGGAATTTTTTCTTCTGGTTTTTTTCTTTGCCATCTCTTAGTCTTTATATTTCACAACGTCATATCCATGAGGAAATACATCAGTGGAGCCGTCGTGGACCCCGGCGTAAAACACTTTCGTGTTAGAACGGAAGATTACCGATTGGCGTATCCAAAAGCAGCAACGTCGTCAAGCACACGACGGTCATAAAATATTTATTTCATGACCAAAAAGCCGAACAGCTCGACGGGGCTCAACTGGCAGCAAACGCGAAATGCGCAACAAGGAAGAAGCGCTGAAAAAAAAAGAAAAGTCAGTTTGACGCCGAGGAAGACATGCACTGTATTCACAAGCCAGCCCTCACACCACATTCAAGATCCAGCGTCAAATGACGACGACGATACTTTCGATGGAGCGCGCATTCATCAAAGGCCGCCACTTCTTCAAAGCATCCACCCTCCCCTCACGCCTGAGAAACGCGTGCGAAAATAGCCAGTGCGCTTCGCACAAAGCGCTTGCGCTGCGCAGAGCCTCGAAAGTTCGAGAACGCGAGGCGTGACGCCGTCTCAAACGACACTGCTTTAACCGGCGCGTCTGCCGATGACGCCGAACTGGCTCAGCATGTTTCCCAAGCCGCTGTTGTACTGTGAACAGATTAGTCATGTGCAACTTACCCGAACCCAGGCGCGAACTAATGTGCACGCGGCGCAATGTCTGTCAGTCAACAAAAAAGCCAGTGCGCTAGAAGTGAGGAAAGACACCCTCTCATACTGTGGCGCTGAAAACTACTTATCTGTCGCCACGCATACATATCGTGTAGAAGCGCAAAGTTAAAAAAAAACAATAAAAAAAGGAAACAGAAAAAGGAGAGGAATAAAAGGCAGGCGTTACACTCTACGTTACGCGTGCGCGGGCTTCCTGCAAGTGTGGTGCAGTGCACTTTGAGACCGTGACTCGGGCTGCCGATGTCATCGCGGTGAGAGGCATGACCGTGTAGACGTGGCGTAGGACCGCGCAGTGGTCCAGGGACCCGGGGAGTCCAAACACACTTGCTATTAATGTTTTTTCTCTCCCTGTCTTGGGCGTGGCGTCGCGTCGATATATCGAATGTGCAGTGAAGAGGAGCGCTATATTTGCGTGCACTAGCCGAACACATTTGCATGGGATTTTACAACTGTTCGACGTGCCCAACAATTCGTGGTGTTCGATATATGCGTGTTCGACTGCATTTTTTCGATGAGTGCTCTTCATGTAGAAGAGGTCACATAATCCTTGCGGTAATATGAAACGGGTTGAGGTGCCGCTTAAAAGGTACACTGCTTGGCGTCACATTTTAAATGATTATATTATCGAACAGAATCTGCAACGATACAATTCACTAAGGCAGACATTAGCGCTCCGGTGTCAAGGGTCCTTTATAGTTCGACGTAACGCCGACGCACGCGCACGCTCCGCGCAGCGACGCTACGCTATTCAAACGTACAGCAGCGCGTCCGGCGGGAGACGCGACCGGCGTGTCCGGCGTCCGTCGGCGCGCCCTTGCTGCAGACGGCGCGAGATGCGACATGCTGCATTCCGCGCCGGCAACGTTACCCAAAGTCCCCGGCTTCACGATGTCTGCGTTTCTTCGTTCTTCGTGACGAAGGGACGCCGGCCGTTCTCAATTGCGCATGCGCACGGCCGGCGTGACTCGCAAGTGGGATTATGAGTGTTCGGTTTTCGCGTCAACGTAACGTGACGAACCAATGAACCAGGCGTCGCCAACATCTGCTGACGCTGGCTGAGGTGAACGCTGCGCTGGACTATAATGGCCCTTTATAATGAATGAGGCGATTACGCTGGCAAAGCAAAATGAAAGATCACGCATCATAGCAAGCTAAGGACGCACGCGATCCGCATAAATGGGACTCCTTCCGGCAACGCCAAATGGCACGAACACATTGTTTGATCTCAACATTAGCGAAGCACCTGCTTCGGTGCGCCTAAACAAGCTTTTCACATATACGACAACGGACGAACACATTGCAGTGTGACGCATTCTCTCGCCCTCAACGCCCAAACTGGGCGTGCAGGACAGTACGCTCTGCGCGGTAAAACGAAGCACACGGCGCAGACCGCGGCAGCCGCTTGGCACACTTCGAATGGCAGTTCTGCTCTGCATAAACCAAGGAGCTTAAAAAAATTCTTGCAACGCCTTGCCAGCAAAAGTAAAGCCAGCTTTTGCCCACCAAAGAGCTCGGATTTATGCTCTTTTCTAGTTGTGCCTACTTAGAAATCAAATTGCTTTAATGTGTTTGTGTAAATAACACGTTAATTATAAAATATAACATCGTTATTGCCGACAAAATTAACCCGTCGGACGGAGTATTGGCGATTGATCTCTAATAAAATTTGCCATTTGCCAATGCAGCAGTACATCTAAGTACGGCGTGCACTAGCAGCCAACATTTCTTGAACCATTGTTTCAAGAAACGTTGCTAGCTGTATATGGCTACACGAGCCTCTGTCATTGAGCGCTATTCGCCGCGAAATCGGGGTACAGGTGGCAGCACCGTCGCCGCGCTAGCGTGGATAGGCGGTTGTCGGCGCGTATACAAACGTGCACAACAGCGCTTCATTGTGAGCGACTTGACCCGATTTGCGACAGACAAGATGCGTTGACTGCAGCTTTGTGGTAATATGTGCGCTCTTCATTCCCGAATTAATACACGAAGTGCGCCGAACCTTACAAATAATTGTGAGACAAGCGCATTCTGCACACGAACGGGTTGCTCGCCTTCGGCGAGAGTGGGCATTTTCGCAATGGGTGACGTTTTCTTGTGGTTTTATTTGTACATGTTTAGCTTGTGTTCCACCTACTACGCACTGCTGTATAGCGCTACTGAATTAACTACTTACTTCTTGTTCATTTGGATGCCCCTCAACACAAAGAAAACCCGTATTCCTGCAGGATGAGCTGAAATAGCACTTCGAGCACTGCGTGCTCAAATATTCATTCGCATTTCTTATTCAGTTCTCCATGAAATGTAGGGCATTTGATAGGGTTACTGTGGAATCGTACGTGGCGGAGAGCACTCTAGCGCTACGAAGATGTTTAACACGCACATGCTTATTTTTATTCCAGTAACAGCACACACAGGTAACTGTACAGTACGGAAATTTCTTCGATTGATTACTTGCACGACAGTAATCGAACAAAGGTCCGGCTATTTCGCGGGATCAAAGTACGTTTTTTCATTCGAATAATGTCAGCTGCCTTCCGTCAATCTAAAGAACGCAACACAAACGCTCAAGATAATGTAAAAAAAAGATGTGGCTGCGCGTGAAAAACTACGACATAAATGTACACTACGCCGCTTGGATTAATTTTGACCATCAGCGCTCTTTAACGCGCGCCTTAATCTAAGTACATGGGTGCTTTTGTGTAAATTTCGCCACAAGTTAAAATTGCGCAAGCCAACTCAGTTTTGCGCTTTCCGTGTCATTTCATTTTCTGTTCTGTTTAGGGGACAATTTAAATACCGAAGCGTCCGACGTGACATAACAAAAATATTTCTCTCTAGTGAGACCAGGACCGTACACAACTAAAGCTCGTCGCGGAAGGTATAAACAACGCCTAACCACAACCCTCAAGTACAGGCGTGCCTTTTTTAACACGAAATTGTTTTATGCCGGGGTCCACCAACTACATCCGTCACGGATATGGCGTTGATAAAATGGGCGCCAACGGGTGAGAAAGGAAAAAACAAAGAAAAAAATTCCCCGCTGGGAATCCAACCCACGACCTTGCGGCCGCGACGGCAAGCGCCCAACGCCCTACCGACTAAGCTAACTCGGCAGGGCAGGACACGACACGAACGCGCCTTATGTCTTTCACACACTCTCTTTCGCACGGTGCTCTCTGTTGGCGATATAGGTAGGCGGGGCGGAGCGGGGCGGTGCCGCCGTCTGTGAGAGGTGAAAAGAAGTAATTGTTCACAATAGAAATTTACTAGCGCTTACTCCGATATTGCGCGCGATATCGGATGTCATGATTAAAATGTCTCGGTGTGCGTCATCGCGCTGGCATCGCCGAGGCACCCTTGACGCAGTTCGTTCTTTGCCTTTCGCTTCGTATCAGCGTGCGTCGGCTCATGGGAGTAGTGCAGCTTCCGCATGCACCAACGGGATTTCTCCACCGCCGACTGCTTCGATTGCGAGAGCACCGACTAACAAAACTGCTGCAATACGCGTTGCAGAAAGGACGCGATTTCGACGGGCTAATGTCGTGCTGTTATGGAGCGAGACCAGTGCCTGCGAGACGGAGGCTAGTGGGACGCACGCGTTTGCGGCTCAGGCTACGAACCTCTACGTCCCGTGTTGCTGAAGCGCAGTGTGTGGTAGTGTATGCATGAGCGCCGGCGTCAGTCACCCATTGCTAGAAACCGCACCCCGTGCCGTTTCTCTCCTTAATTGACGACGCTTTGAAGAAGTGCATACCGGGTACCAGTGTTGATTATGAGATTGTTGATATCATCCTTCTGCGGGATTCACGATTCTCTGTGTCCAAATATGTGTTCACAACGTCAGCTACCACAACGGTTCATTCATGATCATGGGCGTTAGTCGTCGCGATAGAGACATGCCGTCAACATGGGTGCATCCACGTCAAACGGTGCTATAGCGGCCAAACAAGAATAGACATTGCACAAGCTCTCATATATCACTACACAATAAGCACTACTTCTGTGAAGGCACATTTCACTTTCGTGTTATACCGATTCCTATGACGGAGGGATCAGCCATGTTTTAAATGCGAAGCAGTTATAGCGAACCTCTGGCACTTTGAGCGTATCTACGTATCTATCTATCTATCTATCTATCTATCTATCTATCTATCTATCTATCTATCTATCTATCTATCTATCTATTTACGTCTGGGTGGTCTCATGATCGCCTCCTTAACTTCGTGTAGACCAAGATTGGCATAGGAGGGTAAGAGGATTTGACGAATACGATTGCCGGGTCATGACATGAATAACGTTAAAATCCTGTCACGTACGTCATCAAACCTTTTCCACTAGACACGTGTGGCACATACCCGTTTACCACGGGCCGCGGTGTAGGGGTATGCGCCATAGGTGATTGACAGTTTATATCTGCCCAGAAACGGCGAGGACAGACATTGGTAAATTAAATGCTAGAGCGTTAAAGAAAACCAACATCGGCAGCGTTGACTCAACGAATGGAAAGAATGAAAATTAGGATCCCAGCAGAAATCGAACCGAAGCATTCCGCGTGGTAATCAGGCATTCTACCACTGAGCCACGCCATGTCTATAAACTGGTTTGGAAAAAGCGCCTACGCAGGCGTAATATCGGTGAAACGTCAATTGTAGTTGTCGCGCTGGCTATCTAATTTTACAAGAAAGCAATAAACACTGCATGATGCTCCTACGATATGTACTCCTACGATACAGGCGTCATATCAGATTAACTTCTGTAGTTCAAGTGTCGGCTCCACTTTTATAGCAGTCTAATAAACATTACGTTTGCATTCTTATGATTTAGCAAGCTATATTGAAGCATTGCACGACCCCGGAGGAGTACATTAACGAAAGTTTCATATGATATCCACATCACCGCACCGTAAAGTGCACTTCGTCCACCATAACGACACAGTGTCCTCTACATTTCTTACGAGGCTGGGCGATGGCCTCATGCTGACCGAGGATGATGCCAGATTGATTGACAGCCGCTTTGTAGACTAGACTACGTAGTCCACATACGCCCAGGTAGTCTACGAATACGACAGACACCATCCACTGATGTTGGTCTACGCAGCACTATCCAGGACTACCAGCCTCGACGGCCTACACCTCACCAACGCAAAGGGTGGCTTAAAGGTCCGACATGTCGCCGGCTCTGTCGACAGACAATTTGTCGACGAAATGACCGAGGCATCCATGAATTCCAACAGCTCTACTATACCACATACCTAACTACACATGGACCCATCGTCACCACGATCACGACTGGATCCTATAACAAGTCATGACCAGCTGCTGGTGCTCGCTGATGTCGGTGATGATGCCCTTGTTCAAGAACTGTCAAGAACATCTTGCACACATACACAGGGGTTCGTGAAACGTGCGTGCGTTCTCGGAACACGTATAAGCACTACATATCAGCTTGCCGCTTCTGGTGTTAGTAATACATACGTTGCCATTGGCAGCGTTACCCAACCGTAAACAACTGGATATATAACACATATGCGGCTCTTCAACATATACATGTGTGCGTATAAAATTTATACAAATGTTTAGCGTCGTTTTGTAACGCGTCGCTCAGTAAGAAAAAGATACGCCACAGTCACCTACCCGCCGCATGCTTCGCATAACATTGACTACCACGTTGCGTGGGATCTGCCGAATGTTTTTACCACCGCGCCGCTAAAAGGCTCTATACACATGATATTTATTACTTCTCATATTTAGGGCAACACCAAGTGCACTTTGCAATGCGCTTGAACCACAGAGCAGCACCTACACTGACATGACTCTCGTGAACGGAGGGTACGACGACCACACACAGCACTCTCGACAAGTGCAGTCACTGATTTTATTACTGTACTTATACAGCCGCTTAAGGTCAAATGCTTCTTTACATTGTGTTAGGCATACGTACGAACGCCTAAAGTTGCACTAACGGAACGGAATAAACCGCCTTTTCAGGATCTCCATGACGTACACGCACATGGAAACACAACGTGGCTAGCAGACGACGCATAGAGCAATCCACACTAAACGCGGTTCAGCCAGAAGCCGCTAGGCGGCGACTCCGCTCGATCTCGCGGCCAAAAGCAACAACATAATCACGTAATATTACTTCAATAACAGAGAAAAGGGTTCAGTAGTCACATAAAACGCAGTAAGTAAACTGTAACAAAGCGCAGAGGGTTCAATGGCAGCACACCATCGACGAGCAAATGAGGAGCGTCAGTTGGTCTAGTCCACAAAAAAGAAACTAGGCCTATGTACCATCAAAATTGAATCTGTGCATTGAAGCGCGCCAAAAGCAGGGACTGCGACATGTAGAAATACGCACTTTACTTGAAACAAAATTATTTGCTACCGTTGGCTCGCTTCCTAAAATGTAAGTATTTTACTACTTTTATTTTAGTTTTTATAGTTGCTTTTCATGCACTAAAAGACATGTGATAAATTGTCTCCAAAGCAACCAGTTTAAGGACAGAAATTTTCTGCTTTTTTTCCATGTGCATATTTCTGTTAACGACGAATGACAGAAATTTTCTTTGTGATCACATACTTTTTTCTGTAATGATGTGCCTACTTTGACATATAAGTTTCGCAGTGTAGGCTGGAAGCTGCCTATGCGTTAGCCCTTTAGAGGGCCCACCTCAGCCACGCTAGAAAAAAATAAAATCTTACAATAAGATTTTATTGAAAACAAACCACTAGAGCGAGTTCTGCGGCAGAAAAACAATTAAAACTGTAGATTTACGCACAACGCAAGCTGACAACAACCAGCAAAGGCACTCAAATGAAGACGCACTGCACAGGCCATTTCGGCCTGTTCTATCTTGGGAACAAAGCAAATGAGAGCATACAATATTGAAGCCGTGCTTTGATGTCATAATCACTCTTCGATAAACATTTTCGTCATCATTGAGACCGCAGTTTCTTCGTTTTGTTTTTTGAAAAAAACTTCCGTCTTTAAGAACTATTTTCTTTTTTTTTACACGGCTTGTAGAAAAACGATCTCTCATAGAAATGTTGCAAAGGCATTGTTCTATATCTGATGCTTTACTGAAGTTTCTCTATGAAACAGCAATCGCGCCAAGCCGCATCATAGTTAGGAAACTTTTTTTATTCGGGCTGTCTCTTCCATTTTTCACGTTTTCTTTTTGTCTTTCGCTGACAGCATAAGGAAAGCATGAAGGCAATTCTCTGTGATGCGTATTGCAACAAGGAGAAAAAAAAAATTCCGACACAACACTTACAGTGCATGTAAAATTGACCGGCAAAATCGCGAAATCTTGGGTTAAGATATAGCGAGACGCCCGTGCCTCCACCTTCAAATATTTTTTTCTTGCGCTGCGACCACTCTTTCGGAAAAGTATTTTAGTCTGCGTGTCGTTCGAATATACCCATATAACATACAAAACAATCACACTAAACAAAAATATTGACCGCACATGCACATTCAATCTCTCGTGGTATCACCCTGTTACATGTGTATTCTCGAATGTGGCGAGTGCGTGTCGTGCAACGATAGGTTCGCTCACATGCGGCTTTATATTGTCACGTAGTCGTGATAATGAAGATGAGTGCAGCAAGAATTGGAAACACGGAAATCTCTATTTGGGCAAACTTGTACTTGTAATATGAAAGCTCAAAATACAAGCGATACACGCTGTGCACTGATAGCGGCGAGAACTGTCCTTGGCCGTCGAGTAATGTGATCAGCGGTAAGGAGCGTCAGCATTTCTACTTGTCGCATGCAAGATTCCAGCTTTAGCGTTGGTAACCCCGTTAGTTCGAGAATCAACTCTACGCTTCAATGTGCGCACCTACGCACACAATCTGATACTAAAGCCCCAAGAACTGTGCAGAATTATGGATAAAAAGTTCATTGTGCTAAATGAGGTCATCTGGAATCATACTCTCACTGCCCCTTCAACGCATAGAATGGAAGATAATCCGAACATTGTGATCAGATACTTGGACAGGAGCAATCAAATTGCGGTTGACACCGATGATCGTGCCCACGAGACGCTCTTCTGATTTTACTGCAGCTTCCAATAAATGGCAAGTCAACTCGATTTCAAGCGTACGAGACAATACAAAACGATCAAATACGTGGCGTGATGTACAACGCAGGGGGAATGAGTGCGGAACAGCTCATTATGAACCTCCACTGTTGAGCCTGCGAAATCATCAGCGCTCGCCCCATTGGTGCGAGAGGCACAGCTGCAGTCACTTGTAGAGGGACAAGGCTTCCGTAAAGATTGGGGACAAGTCCTTTACGACAAGAGTTTACCCTTTCAAGTCGCAGGTGTATGCTTGTGAGACGTGCCAAAAATTAGGACATGGGAAACAGCAATGTCCTAACTTCAAGAACCGACGTTGCCCCGCGTGTGGCAGAAAGCAGCATGACAATGCTGAAGCCTGTCCGAACGCAGTACCAAAATTCCGAATCTGCGGTGTCCAGCACCTCGCAACTGCGCGAGACTGGCCACAACGCGTATAAATCAACCAACAGCTCCGTACAAATATAACAAGCCGTCAGAAGCGCAGCCAGCAATGTTTGAAATCGCAGCCACATTTTTAGGAGCGCCCTCGAAAAACAGCGACTTTGAGGCACAGTTTTTACAAAGGATCCCGCAGCGCCCCACCAACAGGAAATCAACCTGTGCATTTTGACCACAACAAACTTTTGCTAATGTGGTCAAGCCTTTCAGCAGTCACGCCTCGGTTCAGGCGAAAGCGAGCCATGCCGAAATTGTAGAGCAGCCTGCACCAGCCGCACCCTCACCAAACAAGGGAGCGCATGTTCACGTACAAGCTGGCGCAGTCGTCAATTCTATTCTACATGTTAGTGCAACCAAACAAAGCCACAATATTCAGCAGGAAACTCAGTCGCAGGTGAACCCGCCGCCCGATTACGAAGTGCTCTTCTCCGCTCGTCTCATGCAGTTGGAAGACATCATGACGAAAGTGCAGAATATAATTGAGAGAGCTATTGAAACATGCATTCACACCGTCATTGAGAGGCTAACGCTCAATGAAACGCTCTCTTTTGGAGGTGTCGCCACTACTTCGTCAGTAAATTCACCCGCTTTACTGTCGTCTCCGGCAGTGCCGACGCAGCCAACTCATATAAAGCATGGCTCAGTTCCTCAATCGTGGTAACGCCCGAAGTCGCGGTCGAGATGTGGGGGGAGACGTCCCGACCGTGATTCAGTGGAACTGCCGCTCACTCAAGAACAAAAACACGCAAAGATGGTCTCACGTTGGGGGCTGTCACATAACAATAAAAAGCCCGCCGTGCTAGCTTTACAGGAAGTGAACTGTCCCATTCCACGCTTACAAGGATACGACAACTATTGCTTCTCCGAAGACACTGACACACCTGCATCTACAGCGGTGTATATCGATGGAAAACTTCCCTACACGCAGGTTGACACTGAGCCTTGGTGTTCACGAAATGCCAGCGTCACCGGATGTCGGACTCAGCTCACACCCGAAATGACAGTTCTGGTGTTTTCAGTGTATATACATCCAGAAAACACAAGAACGGAGGCCAAACGTGGCCTGGCAAATTGCAGCTACATTCAACATTTCTAGAGGATTTATCCAAAAGAAACAATTCTTATTTGTGGTGTTTTTAATGCTCAACATGTAGCGTGGAACTACAGGAAGTGCAGCCCACGCGGTCGTCGTTTAATGGAAGACTTTTATCGTTACGGACTAACACTCCTGAACCTACCGCAAGCCCTTACAAGACTCGGGCAAGACGCAAAGCAAGCAGACACAACACCCAGCTTAACATGGTCCTCGAAACCCAGAACATGTCACTGGAAGCTTCTTGGGGATCCTCTAGGTAGTGACCATCTCCCAATTGCCATCACAGTGAAAAAAGTCAGTTTCGCCGCAAGGGCAAAGCAATGAATGCGATAGCAAGAAAAGCGGCCCGTGGTGGACGCGCTGCTACGCTGTATAAACATCTGCCCCCCCCCCCTCCCCCCACCCCCCGGCAGCAACTCTACTCGCGTACTCGCGGACGACTTTTCTTGGCAATGAAGCAAAGGCTACAGAGCCACAATGCACGTATCCTACCGCTAATGAATGTAACCGCACAATTGAATCCGCATTTTCTGCGTGAGATGTATAATATACTCCTTCATTTTCTACATGTAGCTTTTTGAGACGGAACGCAGCATTCACAAGCGAGATATGTGTATTTCTTTTACTTTATACTTTGTCACTGCGTTTTTGCGTGCGTTAAAAATTCGCGCCCTACCCGTTCCTTAGACGCTAAGCAGAGTTTGCGTCGAAATGCAACGCTAGCCATCACTTTCCACGCCGTTACGTGACGCGCGCCAAACCGTACTACTTCGCGTAGCAGTACATGTGCAGACGCTCTGCCCCGTAGCTTTTCCTTCATTGCCAAGAAAAGCTGTCCGCAAGTATACCGCGCGAGCAGACAGCGGAAGGGCAAGGTTCTCCCTGCGCAAATATTGGAAGAAGCAAGCGAGCTGGCCGACGACTTTTAAATGCGCCCGTTTAGGGAGCCTTTATGGTGCGCGCCTCCGTGCCTCCGTCGGAGACATGGAGGCGCGCACATGAAGGCTCCCCACCCGTTGCGCTCCTCGCGCCATCTCGCTGCTAATGAAGAAACGCTTATAAACGCCTGCCGTCTCTGAGTCCTGCCAGGGGTAAAGGGTGTGTATAACTATGCCCTTAGCTTCCTGGACGATCTGCTCTTTGTGGCGTAATGACTAGCGCCAACGCGCTGCGGAGCGAGAAGTTGTTGCTCGATTCCGCGCTTCGGAAGCATTTTTCATAATTATTTTTGTGGGGGACTTTCGTATATATATACACACTTATACATATACGGTGCATAACGGCGGCCACGGGGACGGCAAAAACCAGCCGAGACATTCCATATATCAATAAAACAATGGGGTGTCATGCCGCAACTCCTCTGACAAGCGAGAACGTCTTACTACGAACGGGGAAATATCGCACGAAACTGCAAGAAAACCTTCCCATTACCGATCTTGACTCCCTAACGAAGGCTATGATGCATGCCAAGCACGTAGCAACAAAAGACGCTGCGTTGCACTGATGATCAACCAGATCCTGCACTTCTGCATTTATGGAACCGCAGGCTTCGTCTCTTGTCAAAATATCGCGCCAAGGGACGTCCGCAGACACTACGAAGCCAATCGCTTTCCGTACAAAAAGAAATTGAGAAGTATACTGGGGAGCTAGCCTCTGAGCAGTGGATGCAAATATGTGAACAGATCAATGCATCAACAAATTCAAGCAAAGCGTGGGGTATTTTGAGATCCTTTCTGGGTCGGCAAAAAACACCCGACGGAGCAGCACATGTTGCACTGAAGAAAGGCATCACAATGCAGAACTCGTAGAAAAAGCGGCAGACATATTTTTCCTACAGATAAATTGTGCCACGGACAGAACCTATGCGAAGGATGACGCTTCACCAAGAGACAAGGATTTGAACCAACCTTTCACGGTTACCGAATTCGAAGAGGCCTTAAGCAGAATGAACACACGTGGCACGCCAGGCGCTGACGGAATTACGGTAGCGCACATAAAAAACCTCACCGCCGGACGCAAAATCACTCTTCTGGCGGAGATTAACCATATATGGAAAGGCAGAAATCTTCCAGTGGATTGGCGCCGCTCCATTGTCAAACCCATTCCGAAACCGAACAAGTCGCCGAACTGTCTCAATAACTAGAGACCAGTTTCTCTGACGTCATGCCTGTGCAAGTTTATCGAGAGCATGCTGAATGCGACATTAATATGGTGGTTAGAAAAAAAACAGCCTTCTGCCGCACACAAAATATGGATTCAGATTTGGTCTTTCCACACAAGACATTATCTTTCGCCTAAAGGAGAACGTGCTAGACGCCTTGTCTTTATGCCCTCGCATAGTCGTTCGGGTAGACGTCCGAATAGCCTTAGACCAGGGGCGTAGCCAAGGGGGGTTGGGGGGGTTCAAACCCCCTCCGAAATTTTTCAGTTTTGCTTGCGTATATAGGCACGCACACATACAAACGCACGCACAAACATACATAAAGTATGGTTGAACCCCCCCGAAAAAAATTTCTGGCTACGCCCCTGCCTTAGACAGCCTTCCCCACGCTTCCATCATGCAAGCTGCACGTGAAATGAGCATCGAGGGCCATATGTACAACTTCATTGCCGCTTTCCTACGAGACAGAACGTTTCAGGTTCAAGTTGGCAACGAGCGAAGCTCTTATCGTCACAACCGGGTTGGTATTCCGCAGGAGGCTGTAATCTCCACCACATTATTGAATCTCGCCCTAGCCGCTCTTCCTCCAAGACTGGAGAAAATTGTAGGCATTGAGCACGCAATATATGCCGGCGATGTGACGTTCTGGACTACAAAAGGCTCCCTTGCGCAGCAAGGGGAGGCGCTGCAAATGGCACTAAATAGCATGGATAACTCACCGAGAGATTAACCTTACGCTCGTCCCAGAAAAAAACCGAGTTTGTTGCCACTCATAGGGGCAGGTCAAAGGCGAAAGACGACGAAAAGGCCAGCGTATCTTTGCTTGCCTTTTGTGTGCAATCATTAGTTGTAACTTTAAAAATTCATATCAACAATTCTTGGCACATCCCCCAGAGTGGGTATGAGCCATGTGTAGAGGCACATCATCACCATCATCATGAGACAGAGCCACCCTGTCTAAACTAAGGCATGACGTACCTAACATTCCGGTGCTATCGCACATGTCTCCCCTTGGGAGCTTGTTCCAATTGCAGACGCCAAACCTCTGCCGAAGAACATGGGAAATGAGCATTCGGCAAAGAGACAGGCCCACGCCAGAAGCCACGAGGAATACACGCAGCAGATACACAGTGGCAAACACCCCCATAGCACCTCTGAAGTAGTGTACGTGGACGCCTATATCGGACAGCAAGAGCAACCGTCAATGTTCGCTACGGCCTGGACCAACCTAGAGGCCACCGAAAAGGGAACCAAACTCCACCTAACGGGTCACGTTATTCACTCATCTACGGTGGAACTATATGCTACCTCGATTTTGCCAAACATGCTGAGTCCAACGCTCAGAACTTACCAGGTGTTGAGAAACTTTACAGAGTATTTACTGACTCCCAAGATGCCTTTCACGCTTGCGAACACACTCGCACAACTACTCCTGTTGTTGAAAAACGGCGTTTTTACGTGCGTCGTCTGCGGAAACAAGGACATGATTTACATTTGCACTGGATCCTGGGCACATGGGTATACCAGGAAATGAACGGGCACACCGAATAGCGCGCGCAATGCTACTATCCGCGCAGTCGAAACAGCCCGAACATATTTTGTGCAACACACCAGAAAAACTTCTCGAAATCTCAGCTATCTCCTCGAAATATCCAACCCAATGGACATACCTCCCCTTCCTCCGAGCGCTGATACCCGCCGGCAACAGGTACTGCTAGGGCAGGTACAGACCGGAACCCTTCTTACCTCCTTCCTCGTGCAGCGTTTTCACGGAAATCAAGGCTGTCGGGATCTGGGAACCCGGCATATTGGCATCTGCAGCCACTGGAACACCCGAGCGTCCTAGAGCAACTCATCTGCGACTGCCCACTGTACTCTGGACCCAAGCAACGGGCCATTGTCAGAATCCCACTAGAATGGCGTCCAACTTCATTCCAGGCCTGGGCACAACCCGGGCGCAGCACCACCACCGCCGCCGCCAAAGATCTATGGCGGTCGGAGCTCGAGTACCTGGACGAGCCCAAGGCTCCAGCCATTGGCATCAGGCGCCGTCTCGGGCGTGACAGCCAGAACGTCAACTCGTAGGATGCTCATTAAGACTGATTTTTCTGTACCCCCTCATTTTTTTTATCCCGCTCTCCACCTACATTCAATGCAGCCCTTTAAGGGCACAACTTTGAATAAAGACGTGTCAGCAACAACTCCAGCTTATCAGAACAATCGGGAATGGTCGCATTCCGGCTCGGCGCGCAAAAGACAGTAATTATACGTGAAACGGGTGGTTTGCATGAAAGTAAAACAAAAATTGGCCGCGTATCTGCGTGCTTCGCTGCAAATGTCGTCGAAAGACGATAGAGGAGCGCTGCGTTAGAGTTACTGTATATGCTACCTTTGGGTAGGAGAGTTGCGCATTGGTCTGGCTAGCAACCATGGCTATGTCGCGAAGGCTGAATGCGTTTTTGCAGGCGACATGCCTACCGGGTCACCGATCGTCATGTTTGGCGTGTCGAAGACCGGTGATTTACTTTATTGTGAATGACTAGTGTCAATCCAGTTCGCTGCAGCGGCGCCATCGAGAAATACAAAACTTGGCCCGAGCGTCAGCTTCTCCCCAACGCATGGTTGCTAGCGGCGCTTGGAAGACATATGCGCAACTCTGCTACCTAAAGGTACCACATGCAGTAACTCTATGCTGCGTGAGATATGGGCGCTATATGGCAATACGTCGGGAAACGAGCTTCTGCAGAGGGCACGGAGGAGGAAAGTTCTTTCCTTCCTCCGTGGCAGAGGACTTTCGTCGGCGCGTCGCATTTTCAGCGCAACCGCATTTTCAGACAGATTAAGAAACTTGGGTCTTTAGAATTACGTATCTATGTATTTTCTATTAAAGGAACCCACCACCTAATACTTACCTAGTGATGTTGCGCCTCAGATATGCGTAATGTTTCTTTTTCATCGACAACGTTCACAAGTATGAAGATCCGTACCAGTTCAAGCTGGGTGGGCGGTAAGCAAGTGGTTCAACTTTGGCCGGGTGGTTCAATCGGGTGACAGACAGACAAACAGAAAGAGAGACCAAAAATATTAGCGTTTATGTTCCCCAAGAAAGACTATTGTCTTTAATAACAGAGCGCGTGGCATTATTTATTCACACTCCTCGGCTTGAATGCAGAGCGCGTTCGACGAGATAACGTAACAACGGCGCGCGTCTGTTGGCCCGGGGACCGCAGTGGGTATCTATTGACGTGAACAGAGCCGTATATTCCTTCGGAGAGTTCGGCGGAGCGGCGGAGCCAACAACCATCGAAATTTAGCGGCGGCGCTGTCCGCCATTTTGTGCCGCGGCACTGTAAGCTCGCGTTGGCGTGCGCCCGCAACGCTCCGTCTCTGGCGAACCCTTTCTTCAGCGAGTTAAGGGGCTGATATACTCCAGCGTAACGTCGACGCGCGCGCACGCTCGGCACAGTGAAGCTACGCTAACAAACGTGCAGCACTCTATAGGCCAACGCGCGATGCGACTGACGCGCCCAGCGTCCGTCAACGCGCCCCGGCTGCAGCCGGCGCGAGATGCGACATGCTGCATTCCACGCCGGCGACGTTATCCAGACTGAACTGCGTCTGTGTCTCTACGTGAAGAAGGGACGCCGAGTGCGCTCAATTGCGCATGCGTCAAGGCGACGTAGTGCGTTGCGCAAGTGGGAGTATAGAGTGCTCTGTTTTCTCGTGAACGTAACGTGACGAACCTAGCGTCGCCAACTCCCGCCACCGTGGGCTGACGCGAACGCACGTCGGAGTATAACAGAGCCTTTAGAGCAGCCTACTGCGCTGCAAGCCCCCATTGCGACGCCCGTGCAAGTCCACGATGTTCCACGCAGCCGACACGTGCACGAACAGCAGCAAAGACACACCAGGTCGGTCACAGAGGAAGCATAAATGCCGACAGCGACGTCACGGGTACAGCATCACGAGAAACCTCGGCACGAAATGGCGTCGACGGCGCCGAAGCGCGCTGTTGCCAGACTGTAGTGCAGCAGTTCCCAGACTGGCGGCGAGATCAAAAGAGCGCCGAACCACGGCCGCTGCCAAACTCTCCCAAAGGGAATATGCGGCTCTGGGCTGGAAGACGCAACTTAAAGAGAAAAAATGCTTTCCGCACTGTTGCTATAGCAACCAGCGTGGTCGGCGGCAACGCCGGCGTCCGCCGCATGTCTCGTTTTTCGCTCGCGAAAAACGCGGTATGCGCTTTCAAATTTGCTTGCTCACGTGCCATGGCCGCGTTCGCTGACTAGGGATGTCAGAGTTCCCGAGAAGCGCCAGTTGCTACGGGAACGCGTTCTTGTGTTGAAGGTGCGTCATCCCGCCGATAGGTATTCAATGCCGTCAGCGGATACACGGGTGCTCAGCGTTGTTACTTTATCTGGTCGATGGCGTCTCGTGAGTGTCCTCACCTTGAGAGTACATACACGGCCGCTACATAAAAAAAACAGGTGCGGCCTGCTGCGTGGCGCCGAAACCGCGTCCGGCGCCTACTTCTCCTTGCGCCCGCACTGGCGCCACCACACTGGTACAGCTGTTCACGGAGAAGCGCTTCGACAGCCGCGTTTGTACGCCCGACACGGCCCGACACTTACTGCAATCAGGTCGTAGATAACGCATTTTATAGCTGCACATTACACGTTGAATATTGAAGTCGTTATTAGAACTGCCGATTACCCCACATATGTGAACAGTTTTCCCTGGGAGTACCAGTGTTTTGTAGAGTGGGCCTCAATACTCTCCACGAATGCTGCCCGTTTGTCTCACCTGAAATGAAGAGTGTCAGTCAATCACTGATCCCCTTAATGGGCAGACAGTCGTCGGGCAGATTCCAAGGGCTGACTTATCGGCCCACCGAAACGCACCACGAAAGCACACAAAATTTAAATGTAGGTCCTGTTAGTGCGCCAACAAATGCCGGTTGTGGTCCAAAGCAAGAGTTAGAGCCAAGAGGTGACAACACAAAGAAAATATATTCTCAGTTAGGGCAGTGCAAGCATCACGCAAACATCCACACCGGGCAGGTATCAATTACAACTGACAACATCCCTTAGATGGTGTTTAAAACAACGGGAACAAACTTACCGTGCTACAAATTCACTCTCATCCATTAGAAACTATCCAAGAGCACTTAAAGGCCTTGAATATTTACCAAACGTGCGCAGCCCACAATTCTTCGAACGTTTCTGGAATATTTCTCTTCCAGGAAACACATAAACGAACTCCAGCTCTGGTCACCGTCATTCGGCGACACTCTTCTAAACAGTGCTCCCACGGTGTCATCACTAGATCATCCAAGATCGACTGGTGGTGGTCGTAGTGGCTTGAAGAGGAAAAGGCGCCTAATTTCTGCAGCCCTGTCGGGAGCACGGCACAGCGCCTACACGACTCACACGAACAAAATAACTTCTTCGCCGACTTCACCATACCGTCCTACCCTCCGTCGTCTCTCTTGGATCCTTCCCGATTTCGCGAACATGTTCGGCTCGTAGTACGTAGCGCAGCGACAGCTAAGGGAAAGGTATTCGTCTCGCCGGTTCGTCTGCGGAATCGGTCGGTTCCACTTTGATTTCTTGAATTCTCCCTATCTGCGCGGGTGTTAGGCTGTCGCAACCGCGACGGCGACTTCGGTGGAGAGGGTAGGGGTTCGCCCTGGGCGCCTTTTGATGCTCGTCTTTTTTTTTTCGTTGCGCGCACCCGTTGGTGGTAACAGCAGTAACAGTCGGCGCAGTGGCTTGATGCTGTCGTCAGTATGCGGCGGCGCGCGCTTGTTTTAGCGCTCGTTTGTGAGAGAAAGAAGTGCTCTGTTACGAATATTACGCTTCCCGACACTGTAGATCGCATGGGAATACGTGGTACTTCACAGAAGCGTCTTTTCACACGTTCGAGTTGCACTCCGGCACGCAACAGCTTCGCGTCATCACACCGCTAGAAAAAACCGTCTGCCACACACGCGCGCACCACAAAACCGTACTCAGGCGCAGGAAAAACATGAGGCAAGCTGCTCACACGCGCGGTTACACAGAAGAAGGACACGAGAAAGCACACGAAAATGCACATGGACACGCATAAATCCTGAGGCGACCACATACTAACACGAACCGGCGTCTGCCTTGAGGACCGTGCTTGTGGCGCCCTCACCCAAAACAGCTGCCGCTCAGCCGACCCGCGTTCGCCCATTGACGGCGACGCGACGCAGCAGGCCGCACCTGTTTTTTTTTATGTAGCGGCCGTGGTACATATCTCACACCGTGGCCTTCAGAAAGGCCGCGTATTCAGCAGCTGGCGAAACACCAATGCACCGTCCATGGAGCCAAATATTACCAGCACACGTAGCCAAAGTCATCCATAAAAGCCTCCGTGCTTGATCTGGTTTTATTTTTACATTTCGCTTCCTATCCAAGCATCTTTGCTTCTAACCCACAACACAATGATTACTATGAAAAACAAATCAGGTTCCCGTTGCGCCCTTTAGACAAACGACTACAGGAAAAGGCAAATTCTGGGAATCGTGCCGTTTAAATGCATGCTACGATTTCTTCAACAATAAAGAAGCACTGGTATTCATATAAATGTATGTTTGACTTAACGAACGAACAAATGAACGAACAAACGAACGAGCGAATGAATGAAAGAATGAATGAACGAATTAATGAATAATCCTATCAGAATTTCCTTTTGGTGTTGCTGAAGTGACGCGTAGGCATAGCTATTTATTGTAGGTGGCGGCCTTTACTAGAATATCGTTTTTCGTGTGGCATCGCCGTCGCAACTTTCATCTTTAAACGGCTGTCAGCGTATGGAACGGCCGCACAGTAGCCGAAACCGGTTACCACCGAAACGTGAGTTTGAAAACACATTTTGGTGAAGTGTGAATTTTAAATGCGTAAGCATTTCTATGCCGACTCAAAGAGAAAACTGCCCGTCCGTCTCTGTGTAAGATAGCGATAACGCAGATATGAATAAGAAATTATTAAAAAGTAAGCTTCTACCGCTGTGCATGGTCTTGAATACAGAGCCTCACGCTCAGCAGGGGAGTGTGTTAACCACTACGCAACGCTTCCCTGCTTGCAAGTTATGGAAATATGAGACCTACACGAATGCGTTGCGCCCGCGGAGCAAAGCAAGTGCAGCAAGGTATCACTCTCGATGGGGCCTTCGTTGAATTGAATGGGACTGAAATAAAAGCTCTTTAGAGGACAAAAGGTAAAGCCCGAGGGGCGGACTGGACGCCACCGGAAAATCCAAAGCTGCGAAATTTTGATGCGAAAGACGCGTTTTTCTAGCCGCGGGATTCGCGTGCCTTGGGAAAGTGTTTGAGACGCTGACCAGTGCTACAGAGAAGGGGAGAGACGCTATGCCGATGCCGCCTGAAAGCGGCGTTCCAGGAATGGCTGCTACCAAGAAAAAGCGCAACACATATCGACACTTAAATAACTCCGAAAAGAGATTATCCGCAAATTTTACCTAGTGTGTACAATCTTCTATGTCGGCTTTGCATCCGGGCCTATAGAGGGTTTTTAAATGTGTCAGCTTATCTGTGCGGCTCACCGAGAAAACTGTGGGTCCAACCGTGTTTCGTGCAAACAAATGGAGCTTTGTCAAAAGAAAATAAGCGTTGAAAAGTAAATAAAATTTCTTCGCGGTCGCTATTCAAGAGAGGCGCCCACGCTCCGCAAGTGAATGTTTAAACTACTGGCTGTAACATACCCGCTGGCAAAATAACCATATATCGAACGGCATGAATGTTCGTAGGAAAGCAAGTGCAATAGTACAACACCTGATTTCTGTCATGGCTTCATTGAAATGATATCTACATGGTGGAAGAAAGCAACGCTCTAGGGCAAGGTGTAAAGCCGACGTGGAGGATTCCAACCACGAGAAAAATTACGAGATTGTGAAAATTCATTGACAAACTCGCGTTTCCGTGGTCGAGGGAGCGC
Source organism: Rhipicephalus sanguineus (assembly GCF_013339695.2). Lineage (NCBI taxonomy): Eukaryota > Metazoa > Arthropoda > Arachnida > Ixodida > Ixodidae > Rhipicephalus > Rhipicephalus sanguineus. Next base: position 134,336,945 of record NC_051183.1, on the reverse strand, counting down.
ATTTTGCGGTATCGCTTCATACTGTGAAGAATGCAAGACAAAAAAAATTCGGCAGATCCCACGCACCGTGGGCGTCGATGTTATGCGAAGCATGCGGCGGGTAGGCGACTGTGGCGTGACTTTTTTTTATTGAGCGACACGTTACAAAATGACGCTAAAGATTTGTATAAATTTTACACGCACACATATATATGTTGAAGATCCGCATATGTGTTATATAACCAGCTGTTTACGGTTGGGTAACGCTGCCAATGGCAACGTGGGTATTACCAACACCAGAAGCGGTAAGCTGATACGTAGTGCTTATACGTGTCCCGAGAACGCACGCACGTTTCATGAACCCGTGTGCATGTGTGCAAGACGTTCTTGACAATTCTTGAACAAGGGCATCATCACCGTGATCAGTGAGCACCAGCAGCTGGTCATGACTAATTGTTATAGGATCCGGTCGTGATCATGGTGACGAGGGGTCCATGTGTAGTGAGGTATGTGGTATAGTAGAGCTGTTAAGACTCGTGGATGCCTCGGTCATTTCGTCGACAAATTGTCTGTCGACAGAGCCGGCGACATGTCGGACCTTTAAGCCACCCTTCGTGTTGGTGAGTTATAGGCCGTCGAGGCTGGTAGGCCTGGATAGTGCTACGTAGACCATCATCAGTGGATGGTGTTTGTAGTATTCGTCGAATACCTGGGCGTGTGTGGCCTACGTAGCGTAGTCTACAAAGCGGCTGTCAATCAATCTGGCATCATTCTCGGTCAGCATGAGGCCATTGCCCAGCCTCGTAAGAAATGAAGAGGACACTGCGTCGTTCTCGTGGACGAAGTGCACTTTACGGTGCGGTGGTGTGGGTATCATATGTAACGTTCGTTAATGTATTCCTCCGGGGTCGAGCAATGCTTCAATATAGCTTGCTGAATCGTAGGAATACAAACGTAATGTTTATTAGACTGATATAAAAGAGGAGCCAACACTGGAACTACAGACGTTAATCTGATATGACGGCTGTATCGTAGGAGTACACATCGTAGGAGCATCATGTAGTGTTTATTGCTTTCTTGTAAAATTAGATAGCCAGCACCACAACTCCAATTGACGTTGCACCGGTATTACAACTGCGTAGGCTGTTTTTCCAAACCAGTTTATAGACCTGGCGTGGTTCAGTGGTAGAATACCTTATCGGCACGCAGAATGCTTGGGTTCGATTCCTGCTGGGATCGTAATTTTCATTCTTTCCATTCGTTGAGTCAACGCTGCCGCTGTTGGTTTTCCTTAACGTTCTAGCATTTAAGTTACCAATGTCTGTTCTCGCCGTTCCAGGGTAGATATAAACTGTCAATCACCTGTGGCGCATACCCGTACACCGCGGCCCGTGGCAAACGGGTATCTGCCACACGTGTCTAGTGGAAAGGGTTTGACGACGTACGCGACAAGATTTTAACGTTATTCATGTCATGACCCGGCAATCATATTCGTCAAATCCTCTTACCCTCCCATGCAAATTTTGCTCTACAACAAGTTAAGGAGGCGATCATGAGAGCACCCAGACGTAGGCGGCTAGATAGATAGATAGATAGATAGATAGATAGATAGATAGATAGATAGATAGATAGATAGATAGATAGATAGAAACGCTCAAAGTGCTAGAGGTTCGCTAAGAAATGCTTCGCATTTAAAAATAATAATAAAATATTCCGGCAGACCCCACGTATTGCAGGCATAAATTTCATCAGAAAACCACTCACGAGAAAGAGATAGAGTAACACATCGTTATCGATGGACAAGGAGCGCGTGGGAGGAAATCCTACTCCGGTGTCCCTAGGACAACTCCAGCGAGGAGACGGGCCCGCTATGTTAGGGATCGGAGAACCTCGGAAGGCCCGTCGCGCAGAGCATCGTCCTACACCTCCTCGTTACGCAAAGGGTAAAGGAAAGCAGGTAAGGGAGGGAATATGTTTGCAGTGGATTCAACGGTAATATGCATATGCCACACTTAGGGCCAAACCTTGCGAGGAGGATCGACGTATTCGGTTACATTGGGCGATTGTGTGCGTAATTCGGGCTCACGAGGCAAGTGGACTACACTGATACGTCTGTGGTATCTCATTAGGGAATTTTATAATAGCGTACGCAAAGCATTGCTTTAGCCTTTGTCGCCGCAGCGAATGCGCCGTACGCTATCCTCTTGCAGGCCCCCGTTAAGCGAGGGAAACACCGGGCGACAGCAACGAACGCTATCTTTGCGTACTCTCTCTGAAGCTGCCTATTGCCTGACGTAACCTCGGATCTCACGTTGCAGCACAGACGTGACATTTTTCAAAACGAAGTGCAAGCAGCCTATTGTTTGTTCACCTATACCTGCGACGACGAGCCAAGCTAGGCTTAGCTTGTTGAGTCAAATGATTACAGATGTAAAGTCTATTACATTGTTGTAAAATAGACTGCCAGCACACCAACCGAAACTGACGTTAGACAAGCACCACTATTACGAATGACGATAAGCAACTAATGTAATACATCGTGCACCGTGTGGTTTCTGTCGGAGGGTCGTCGTGGCATGTGTTAAGCGTTTGTCTGGTACAATGATAATGTCATTTATAAGAAACGGTCTGCTTTTCTCTTGTTTAGTCCCAGCAAAGCGTATTATAAAGCTTTCGATCTCTATTTCTGCGGTCTCGGGTTCACATAGGCAGTGAATCCTCTGTGACGCATACCCGCATTCGATGTGCTGTGGTACGTGGGAATGCGCCCCACGGGATTTTGGGAACGGGTCTCAAGATGTGTGCGAAGGGCGCGTCAAGTTATGCATGTCATGCATGACCGCTCAGTCATGTTCTTCATACACTCACACGCTCCTATACAAATGTTTAGATGCGAAGCATCTTATGGCGTAGTTCAATCCGGTGGTGGTGTGCGGCGTGACCAGTCTTACTGCTCATGCGCAAACCCTCTCCACACACCTACTCTCCACGCGCCTCCTCTCCACTCCCCTTCTCCCCTCTCTTCATCTCCACTCCCATTCTTCCCCTGTCCACCCCCCCCCCCTCTCGCGTGCCTCATTCTCTCCTGCGCAATGCCGCTATGAGTGCCAGCGCATGCGCGTCCCCTCCGCCTCTTCTCTCCTACGCTCGCCCCCTCTCGCGCGCCTGTCGACCGCGTTCCAGGGAGCCGTGTGGCTCCCTGTACAAACAGCGCCGAACCGTGAAAGCACGACGCCCGCGACCTGTTTAGTGTGATTCCTGTGGTCGGTACGGACACGTCCAGACCACCTGCACGTTCGACCGGCGCTGTCTTCGCTGTGGGGCAGGCCACGAACAGTCGGAATGCACAGCACCGGTGGCCAAATGCCTCTTTTGTGGTGGCAAGCACATTGCCACGGAACCGCGCTGCCCTCGCTGGCAAAAGGAGCGGCAGCTCGCAGAGGCTCGCGCTCAGGCCAGGAGAGATACCGCTAGCCAGGCGGCGCAGACACACGGCGCCACGAAGAGCTCCTCCGAACAGGCCCGTGTTTTCCAGCCAACTAGGCAGGGGCTGCTGTACTCCTCCATCGCTGGAGGCAGCTCAAACAACGAGCTACCAGCATCCACTCCCGCCGACCCCTCTGCGAGCGCTCGGCGCGATTCGGCGATCGCCGTGCTCGCAGCAGCTGTCAGAAGAGCGCTGGAGTTTCTCCCGCCGAACTCTCCTGCCCACTTGCTGTGCGTCGCGGCTCTCGCCACACAACAAGCCCTAATCCAACATGGCTAGGGACCCCAGCAATCGTTCGAGGCCGCGCATCCCGCAATGGAATTGTCGCTCGCTGCGCCGCCGACACGCCGAACATGCGGAGCACAAAGCTCTGCAGAATTTGAGATTCTCGCCCTGCAGGAGACGCACGCGCGCGCCGAGGACCTGACGCTTCACAACTTTATCGGCTACAGCGGACCGACGACGTGCGCGCTGAGCAACTGCTCTGATGCGCCCTGCACCGACCCCGGTCATCCCCCCGAACTACCATGTATGTGCGCGCCGCCCTCGCGCACACCTGCATTCCCTGTGAACGTTTCTGTGACGACGCAGTGGAGTGCCTCGCAGTGACAGTGCGTGTGGGTGGTGTGGACACTTTGGTTGCGTGTGTATACGTTCGCCCGAGCCTCCATTGTGATTGCGCGTTTGTCCCCCGCCTCGCCGTGGCGCTGACAGTTGACTGCATCGTGTGTGGGGACTTCAACGCTCATCACAACAGCTGTGGTTCCGGGCTGACTGACCTTCGTGGCCGGTGCCTGTCGGACGCGATCACCACCACAGGTCTCTCCATTTTCAACACTGGTGAGCCAACGTTTGTGCGCCGCAACACACGCCCCTCCACAATTGATATGGCACTGGTGTCTCAGTCCTGCTCGTACATCTGGACACGAGCCCCAGACACTGCCGGATCGGACCATTACCCCATCGCCCTCTCGCCCAGCCAACCGAGTCGCGGGGCGAAGCGCGTGTACAGTGTCGTGAGGTGGCGTGTTTTTCGTGAACTTTGCGCGAAACCAACGCTCGCCAGTGATTTTTTCACTCACATAGCGGAGTGCGCGCGTTCAGCCACAACGCGCTGCGTTGTGCCTGCCAGCTCCCCGTGCCCTGACGTGAAGCTGCTGAATTTGCGCGCCGCTCGCCGACGTGCACAGCGCATTGCGACCCGCAGGGACCGTGTCGAACATTGGACGGTGCACAATCGCATAGATGCGGTCTGCAGACGACAGGCACGGCGACTCAGGCGCAACAGCTGGTCCGGCGTCTGCTCGTCTCTCAGCGATCCACGTCGCCGTAATCGCGCCTGGCCCATCATGAGAGGACTTCTCAACCCAAGGGCCCCTCGCCACCGTGTGCTCGCGATTGCGGTGGCTCGCGGCATTACGGAGCTGGAACTTTCAGAGCTTTTAGCAGATGCTTTTACCGCAGCCCTCCCCGCGCCTCCGAGCGTGAGTGCCGGCACTCTCGGAGACCACCGTCCGACCTTATCGCCCTCTGCGCCGACAGACGCGGCCGTCTCGCAGCAACTCGCTTGCCTGTGTGACGCCGAGTTCACTGAGCATGAACTCGCTCGTGTGCTGAACCGCAGACGTCACCGCAGCGCGCCGGGGCCGGACGGCATAACACACAGCATGCTGCGGAACCTCAACGACGACCAGCGCCATCTCTTGCTCGTCGCCTTCAACGAGGTCTTCAACAGCGGCTCCCTTCCGGATACCTGGCGTACAGCGTTGGTCGTGCCGGTTTTGAAGCGCGGGAAGCCACCGCGCAGCCTCGCCTCATACCGGCCGATATCCCTGACATCGGTGCCGGGGAAAACCATGGAGGCAATGGCGCTTCATCGCCTCCAATGGATAGCCACTGCGAGCGGCACCTTCCCTCAACAACAGTGCGGCTTTCGCGCTCTTCGCGCCACGGCTGACGCGATTGCCGCGGTTGTTGGCACCCAGGAACAAGCGCTACACGACCGGGAGACAGCCCTGCTACTTCTGCTCGACGTGCAGTCAGCTTTTGACTGTCTCCCCCACACCACGATCATCCAGGCGGTCTGTGCTCTTGGTGTGCAGGGCAAACTCCTGCGCTACATTGAAGCCTTCCTCGCCGACCGCTCACTGACTGTCCGTGTGGGGAAGGCGAACAGTACGCGCCGCCCTTTCACCACCGGAGTGCCCCAAGGAAGCGTGCTGAGCCCGTTTCTTTTTAACTTGGCTCTAGCACCGCTCACCGAGTGCCTTCCCAAACAAGACGCTTTCACTGTGCACGTGGTCATCTACGCGGGCGACATCGCCCTGTATGTGCGCGGCCCCACCCGATGCCTCGCCAGGGTGCGTAAGTGCCTCCAGAACGCCCTAGATGCCGTCGCCGGGTTCCTGGGCAGCATAGGACTGCGCATCTCGGCCGCCAAAACAGAGGCACTCCTCGTCCACCCGCGTGCCAGTGAACGGCGTACAACCCGCCCCATCACACTCCGCGGTCTTCCGCTGCCCTGGAAAATCCACGTCCGCTATCTTGGTATCACCATAGACCACAGACTAAAGTGGAACTTGGAGGTGAGCCGTGTGAGACGTGAAGCACGCCGTGTCGAGGGTGCGGCCCGATGGATTCTCGCGCGAGGAGCCGGATGCCCGGCCTCCTTCGCGATGAACATCTACGAGGCCATGGTAATGTCCGAGGTGCATTACGCGCTTCCTCTGTGCAGTCTTCGCCCCATACAGTGGAGTGCCATCGACGCTGACCATCGCCGAGTTTTCCGCATGTGTCATGGACTCCCGCGCGGTTCGAGAGTGGCTGCCACGCTCGCGGAGACAGGCACCTGGCCGGCGTCACTCACAGGCGAACTGCGCGCGCTCTACCACCTCGAGCGCCTCCAACGTGCACCGGATGGGGCCGCCATCCCGTCCCAGTTGCGGGCACTGCCCAACTCGCTTGTCGGAACACTATTCGACACGTTTGACTCTATCGTCGTGGACTCCGCACCCGAGATACCCCCGTGGCCCCCCCTCACCAAAGAGTGCCACTCCCCATCGGCTTCGAGCTCCCAGGCGTGCGCTCGAAGCGCAACACACCGGCCTGTGCTATCGCACACGAAGCCGCAGCCAGAATGGACCAGGACCTTGATGGAAGGACACAGTTTTTCACTGATGCCTCCGTGCTTCGGGACCACTCTGCGGCCGCTGCCTACGCGGCACCACAGCTGGCATTGAAGTGCCAATGACGGCTCGCCTACCGCGCCTCCTCCACCGCGGCTGAGCTGGTAGGAATACACCTTGCTGCCGACCTTATTCGTGAAACGCCGCAAGTCACACGCGCGGCAATCTACACCGACTCGAGGTCTGCCCTCCGCCAGCTCGCCAAAGAGGAACGCGCCCCCCCCCCCCACTCGCACAACGTGTGGCGTGGTCACTCCACAGTCTGCGCGAACACGGATGCGACGTGGCTCTCCAGTGGACACCGTCGCACGTTGGCATCGCAGGGAACGAGGCTGCCGATGACCTGGCAAAGACAGCACACGACCCAGCTGTTCCACTGACAACGTGCGCGGACTCCGTGGACTCAGCGCGCCGAAACCTTTGGCGAGAGCTCGTGCGAAACCACCCCGACGAGCGCACGGCCGCCGGCTCTCCACCACGCATTCTATCGGAAAACATGCTGACCAGGAAAGAGCGGTCCCTCCTCCTCGCACTGCGGACAGGTTCCGTCTGGCCTGCTGAGCGCCGGCACCGCCTCCACGGTGCGCCCTCGCCCCTCTGCAGTGACTGCGGAGAGAGGGAAACTGTGGCGCATCTCTTCCTTTCCTGCTCCGCCCTCTCCACCCACCGCGAAGCGCTCGCTGGTGCCTTCAAGCAGCTGGGACTTCCGTCTGCCACGGTGGATGACATTCTGCACCCGGTAGGATCAGCCCATCGCGTGCGCCCTGCCCTGCGCGCGGTCCTCAACTACATCGAGGCCGCGCAACTGGCCGACCGTCTTCTCTGAACCACGCCGACCAAGCCCCAACAAACGGAACTTCCGTGGTTCTTGTTCTTTTTTCTTCTTTTCTTTTCTTTTTTTTGCTCTTCTTCCAGTCATGTGTTTAACGCTGTCCTTTTTCTTTCTTTTTTTCCCTCTCCCCCAGTGATGTGTTTAACTCCCCCAGGCCTCCTCCTCCACTCTAACCCTAACTTCTCCTATACTTTTCTCCCCTTTCCCCCCAGGTGTCGCGGATGTGGTGTCCTCGCCTGAGAGACAGTTACTGCGTCACTTACCCCCCACTATTCCCCTATTTTTCACAAATAAAGAATCTCTCTCCGCTCGCTTTTCGAGAAAAAACGGCCAGGCTAGAGGGAAACACGACACGCGTAGCGTTCTTCTTGGCGTTCCACGACGCGATGTCGGTAGCATGCCCAAGGAACGCCAACGGAACAAGATCGTGCAAGTGCTCCGGTTTCGCATCGCCTCATGGTCGCCTTTAGCGGGAGATGGTGTAATTTTGTATATACCAAGGAAAGGAGGTGACCACGAGAGCACCTAGACGTAGGCGGATAGATAGATAGATAGATAGATAGATAGATAGAGATAGATAGATAGATAGATAGATAGATAGATAGATAGATAGATAGATAGATAGATAGATAGATAGATAGATAGATAGATAGATAGATATGATCAGTGTCTGTTTGGTTCATTCATTTATCGAACCATTACGCGCTTGTGAAATACATCGGAGCTGTTAAGCTGGCCGTTATGTCGTGTGGCGACGCTAGACAACAGCCATTGCCATGAACCGCCACGCGCTTTCTTCGTCCTCCTTTTCATCTTCATTATCTCCTGCTTCTTTTCCTTCTCTGAGAACACGCGCCCCGATTTTTCCGGCGTGGGATGCAATAATTCTGATGGGCAAGACAAGTGTACAGAGAGAGAGAGAAAGAAAGATGGAAAGACGGAGAAAGAAATAGGAGGGCGACGCTACCAGTTCCACTGCTTAATCACTCTTCGCACCACTAGCGCGTAGTAGTGGGAACAAGGCTCCCGTGCGGGAGCGAGAACATCTGGTTCGCTTTAAAGTGTTTTTATCGTTCTCGGCGTTTTCTTCCTTTCCAACAATGCCTCCTACCGACTTGACGGGATCCCGTGAAATCCTGGATTTCACGATTGCGCCTAATGAATTTTTTTTCATATTTGTTCGAGGGACCAAATAAATATGTGAGTGCATATTTATCAACTTATTAAATGCGAAGCATTTCTTAGCGAACATTTGTCACTTTGAGCGTTTCTATTTACGCATCTATATATCTATGACTGACAATTTATATCTATTCGGGAACGGCGAGAACAGACATTGGTTAATTTCTATGTGAGAGCGTTAAGACAAACCGACATCGGCAGCGTTTACCCGACGAATGGAACGAATAACAATTAGGTCTCACCAGGAATGGAGCCCAAGCATTCTGCATGGCAATCAGGCATTCTACCACAGAGCCACGCCAGGTATATAGACAGGTTTGGAAAAAACAGCCTATGCAGGCTTCATAGCAGTGCAACGTCAATTGTGGTCGTGGTGCTGGCTATGTTATTTTACAAGAAAAAAAGAAAACACTACATATACTCCCACGATACAGGCATCGTATCAGATAAACGTCTGTAGTTCCAGTGTTAAATCCGCTTTTATAACAATTTAATAAACATTACATGCATATTCCTAGGATTCAGCAAGCTATATTGAAGCATTGCTCGACCCCGGAGGAATAAATTAACGAAAGTTACGTATGATATTCACATGACAGCACCATAAAGGGCACTTAGTTTCGTTAATACATACGTATGTACCCTAACGTTAGGGCTGACGCTACGTCGCACCATAAGCTACCCTTCAAACGCCAGTGTTGTAGATGTGTGTGGTAAGCGCACGATGTGCACACAGGTACAACACTTACAAAAACACATCAATCAGCTCGTAACGCTTAGATCAAAGCCATAAAATACAACATAGAACTTCTGGCTGACTGCTTGGCATGAAACCGATTTCCACAACGCGCGTAATCTGTCGAATTTTTTAACTATCTTTTTGAAAACGCCTGCCGAAAATAGAGACTGATCGATGAGAAAACCCACATTGATTGCGATTGATGTCTTAGACGATTAACGGCTATTCGGTAATCAATTATATAAAGTTAATCGACCATCCAAACGCCAAAAATATATGTCTCGCTGAAGACCGACGTGCTCCCTACGCGGCCGCTCGCTTTGCCTTTAGGACTTGTCGGGCAATAGGACACCATCTAGTCGGTCACCTGCCAACATTCGATATTTAAACGTTCGCGTTCCGAATGTTTGGTTTTCGAAAATTAGCGTATACGACATCAAAGGCGACGCAATCTAAGTTCCGTTTGTGTGCCAATGCTTTCTGCCGCCAGGGGGTCGTACAGGCAGTCATATTATGGTCGCCCATTAATACTGAGGCGATTTAGAGTGCTGTGTGAACGACTACTGCATGGTGTAGCATTCAATCCTTCGCCATGCGCGAATCAGAGAAATACAAAAGAAAGTGTTTTCAGAAAGGCACGCAAGCGGACACATGCCTATACAGTAAATAGTTATAACTGTCGGATCTGGTGGCTTGGACTTGAGGCAATGCTATGCAAAGTTCAAAAATACACTGTATACACTGCAAGCCAAGTATACAATAGTAAGTATAGTTAACTTAAGTCTGATATGTCAAAGGGAACTGCAGAAAAGGGGGGCGGTGGGCTGGAGCAACTTGTTTTATTTTTATTTGAATAACCTAAGAGACCGAAGGACATTCGATAGGAGGGTTTACAAAGGAGTGAAGGATACAACCTCAATGCAGGCAAAATACCGCAATTGAAAAAAGAAAACGATATCACTAGCAATGGAACGCAACATGAAAGATGGCACTATACTAACGAGGACAGTGCAATACCAAATCCTTTTGGAAGAATTCATACGCAACATTTCTAAATATGATAACAACATAACAAGGATGACTTTCTGGTTTGTTCGTTTTCTGTAATGAATGACAACCAATCTGCACATCCAGTAAGAACTACAGTCAACTATTAAAAAGTGTTGACGCGCTCGAAAAACGAGTCGAGCGCTGACTAAAAAGATATATAATCGGTCATAGTTGCAACCTTTAATGCAAGTGAATTCTATTGATGTATTCATAGTACAAGATGTGAATTCAGGTATATTTTAATATCAGAGAGAATTGGTTTGATTATACGCGCGGAATAAACTAGACGAGATTGGATGCGCTGGAAAAATATGACATCACGAAGATAGCCTTGCTATGTTAGAGGGTGTGAACGAAGAGCGCGGCGAGTGAAGGCATACTGAGGGTGTCTTGAGTTATTTGATACTTTTAAATTGCGAATAAGATGACAGGAATTACCGGGGTGCTTTGTTTGGACCGCTTCGACGTGGTTAGCACAGGTGACTTCATGCGGATGGCAAATATTAGATGCGTATAATAACGAAGGCAAATAAGCTAGTTATGTGCTAATATGTAAGTGCGTAGCACTTTAGGGGCCCGACTTGTTGTCCATCGATAAATCTCACGTGGTGTGATCACGCTCAAGATCAAAAGATCAATACAGGCCTAAATCAACACTAGAAATGCTCAAAACCGGGTTAAAAACGAACGATCAAGGTCTGAAACAATATATATAACAGAAATCACGATAAGAAGTTATCCCTACAATTAACTTAAAATCGCTAAAAACGCTTCGTAAACATGCCGTTGAGACTGGCGCCATGCAAATCAGGGCGCCACCGACTCGCAGAACGAGTGATGGCTCTTCTCACCGGCGTTTCTTCGACGGGTAAAGAGCGCACCGATTGGCAACCGTACCTGAGCGACACTTTTATAAGCCACTCCGCTCTGCTCCACCTTCACACCTTAACTCTCCACATGGATCGCACCGAGCCTGAGCGCATCGAGGGTCAGCGAGCGCTGGCTCGGGAAAGACGGCGTCGACACCAGGCAAATCACAAGGTGAACGCTGAGCGACCAGCCGCAGCTCGACAAGGCAAGCGAGAACAGCCCCAGTGCGGATTACTGTGCGCAGCAACACTACCATAATATAGGAGCATTTATCGTTTTTACACATTATTGCAGAGCACATGGCGATAAATACTCACAATACCATAATACCCACATTTAATAACAACAATGATAGCACCAAAAAAACAATAACAACAGCGCAACGGGAATCGCTGGGTGCCCGTGCTACGCACATCTTCAGGTGCAAGAGTTGTGTAGCTTGCACTTAGCGCAGGACTTAGACCCACACCAATCGCTCCACAAGGGCGGAAGTTTTATTTGTAGGCAACGCAGGGCGCGGTAACGCGTACCTTTCTTGTCAGCGTAATGAGTAAAATATTTAGTTGCTTTGCAAGTGCGGAGGAGTTTAGGAGCCCGGCTTGTCGTCCATCTATGTATCTCACGTGGCGTGATCACGCATACAGTAAAGCGCTCAGTACAGGCCACAACATCGTTAGCAATGCTGAAAACCAAGTTAAAATGAACGAACCGGGCCTAAACTTATGTAATTAGTAGAAATAACAAAGAACTAAGCGCTATAATTAAGTAAAATTTGTTAAACAAATTTCGGAAACGTGCGGCTGACTCCGGGGCCGCGCTAGAGAGGGCGTCACCGCCTCGACAAGCGAGCGAATGCCCTTCCCCCAACGCTTGGCCAGTGCTGTGTCTCTACACCTGATAGACGTCAGACTCTGTCGAGGCGGTGCTGAGAAAAACACCGCCACCAGCGCCCTCATCGCAGCCCTGGCGCGATGAGTACTGGGTAGTACAAAGAGAGCCGTCCGCAAGCGAATGTGCATAGGCCGCAATATACCACCCCCCCCCCCCCCCCCGCCAACCTCTTTCGTTGGTGTCTAGGCGCGGTTTCCTGAAAATCAAGGACCTGGAAAACTTTTTCCGCCAATCCACGCTTCAGAAAGGAAGGAAGCTGGTCAAAGGGAACTGCGAGTACAATGCAAAAGAAGTTTTAGTTATGCCGGCACGCTGCCACTCGCAAGTACAAGCGAGCATCGCACGACATCGAGTTCGAGGCAAGCCCTCCGACATCCGTTCTCTAGTGCCTAAATGCGCGTTAAAATCGGGTATATACGTAATGCCAAAGCGATGAAGCACTATCGGCGTCAAATGAAACCCGAACAGCGGCAAGCATTCGCAGTGGTATAGTGCGCGCCTTCCAGGTATGAGCATGGACGGGCGCGCATATGCACGCAGTACTGCCGAACCAGATGCGCGCGCCTGGCCATGGTGATAACTGGAAGGCGCGCACTATACCACGGCGAATGCTTGCCGCCTTTCGGGTTTCATTTGACGCCGACTGTACATACAATATAAATTTAGCTATGTATCTTACGATCAGTGGTACAAAACTCGCTTTATCAGATATGAATGGCCCCAGCGATTTTCGCCTATTCATTCAAAATCTCCCTTAATTCATCTCTCGCTGCTCCTGCATTGGACTCTTTTGTTACGCATTGAAGGGCCGGGCACTGGGCATAATATCTTGTGCAATATTGACCGATCGTGGCAGATCATGTCCATTTGTTGCTCAAACAATTCTCTCCCGTCGCGGTATGCGGGACATTCCAGTAATTACCTCTCAAAAATTGGCCTAGTCGGAAAGATTTATTGGTTGGCTATTTCACATAGCAAAGCCTTTGAGGCAAATAAGCTAGTTATGTGCGATTACCCCGGTTGTAGGTGCGTAGCACTTTAGGGGCCCGGCTTGTCGTCCAATAATAAATCTCATGTGGCGTGATCACGCTCAAGATCAAATGGTCAATACAGGCCTAAATCAAGGCTAGGAATGCCCGAAATCGGGTTACATGAACGAACAAGGTCTGAAACAATATAAATAACAGAAATAACCAAGACGTTATTGCTACAATTACCTTAAAACCGTTAGAAACGCATCGTAAACGTGCCGTTGACACTGGCGCCGTGCAAGAGAGGGCGCCACCGACTCGTAGAGCGTCTGATTGCTATTTCACATAGCAAATCCTTAAGCTACCTGACACCTTCGTTGTAAATATTTCTATCAGGTTCACTTGCACATTTAATTTTTAATATTCTTTTTTTATTATTATTACCTTCCCTCTCTTCTTTAGTCTGTCAAACCCATTCCCCATCCTTACAGAGTAGCATGCCAGCGGTATACTGACGCCCGCAAAAATCTAATCAAGACTCTTTCTCTCGCTCTCTTTTTGCTACACTTCCTGAAATGGTGTCTTGATGGTTGTCTTTTGTTTGTATATACTGCAAATGGGGATACGGAGTACAACCATGCAAAGGCTAAATCATGGCCTCCTAGATAGCTATACGGCAACCGCGGAGGCCACGGCGAAACAAACCTGAAGGTGGTCACGACCAACATTTTCCGACTTACTTGCATGGCGCACGTGTTAGCTAGTTAGAACCAGAACTCTGAGCTTCCGATTATAGGTTGTCACGGTGTGCGTTTCACGAGTCTTCAGTCGGCCTCTAGCTGCTCACTTCGCGTTACACGGCACGCACCGCGGTCAGAGCCTCTGCTGAGCTTCATAGTGAAGGTTACCACGGTTCTACATCAGGGCTACGCAAAACAACAGCACAGCTACATTATCACACTTTATCATGCAACCGGCTGTGGAGAACTTCGCTTACCCAACACGCTCGCAACGGCCCGTAGCACCGCTCTCGCCTTTCTTCTTTGTACGACAACTATGGAAATCGGTAAAACTGAACGTGTTCACTCTTTCACGTCCTTGGAAATTCACAACACAACAGTAGCGTCGATTGCGGGGTTTCTTCGTAGCGTGTGGAGTTGTCTCGTCTGCTCTTGCTTTCGCCGTCATTCTGGCGAGTGATCCAGCAGGCACTTCATGACGGTTCGGTGGTGCGTCCGACTAGCGGAGAGAAATTCACAGCTCTCGTTCTGAATGATAAATGCGCAAGCACAAGCAGCATTATGATCAATCACTGATTTGCACTCGCTAGTTGTACCTGGTCCCACAGCAAACTGTGCGAGGGAGCCGGTCTTTGTACTACCCAATACTTCTCTGGCAGGTGGCGCCACGCGTCCTGCAAACTCCTGTCTGACGTTTATGGGGGAAACAACCTGAAGAAATCGCTGCAGACGACGCGTATATGAACTGCCGTAACAAAGAGGAAGTCGATAAAGCGCAACAGAAATAGCGCACACGCCGAACACCGAGTTTGCGAATCTTCCTAAGAAGATTCTACTCGTGTCGGGGAAGCCCAGCATGCTTACCTCAAATATGTGCATCATCGATGGTTTGGTAAACGAAGCAGTGGGAACTAGGGGTGTGCGAATATTCGAGTTTCGAATTCGAATCGAACAAAACGTAATCGAATAAGTCGATTCGACTTTCGAATAGCTAGTATTCAGAGTTTCGAATGATTCGACAGGACGGATATTTAAACTCGGCAAAGGCGAATGGTGCAACTTGGTTACTGTGCGGCGGCTGAAAGTAACGATAACATCGTTACAGTAGGCCTTCTGTTAAAGCCTTTGCTGACATTCTGGTTCAAAAGCGAGCGCATGTTTATTTAATTGAGATTATGTCATTTCCGCATGTAAAAGAGAACAAATGAGGGAACTCTCAAGCCTATCACAAGCTCGCCTCCGAGACGAAGGCACGGACTTCTTGCGCAGTTCGGTCGCGTACGCCTCAGGCGCCGTGAAACGTCCCGAATTTGGCCTGCGAAACCCTCGATGACTGGCTTCACACGTGAAAATGGTTGTTCACGCTGTGGAGTCGCCACTGCCGCACCGCACTACTCGTTCAGAAACTCCCTTCGTTCTCTGGTGCAGTTAAGACGCTGCTACGAACGGGTACGCCAATATTTTTGGGCCTGAAGCACTCATGACGATAAAGCACAACATTACCGTTGTCAAATGAGCCGTAATCCCCCTAACATCCCGGCGAGAGAGCCTGAAGCCAGGTCATGTAGAACAGCTTGTGTTTCTGTGTGACAATTTGTAGTCTTTCGATAGCAGTCACTCGCCGCATTATGTGCTCGAGGACACGAGCAGATTTCATTTCTTCGTTCTTTCTTTCACTTATAAAAAATCTTTTGAATTCGCTATTCTATTCGATATTGGATATTTTTGGTCACCATTCGGCAATATTCGATTCGATTTCGACTAGAGATGAAATTCCGCTATTCGAGCACCCCTAGTGGGAACGCTACGAATAGAAATCGCTGGCTGCCATGCTACGCACTACCTCAGGTTTCACCGTAGCGGAGCTGCCATACGCTTTCTTAGACCTCCTTGTTCGCTCAGTATGGCACCTACCTCTGGATATCGCTGATTTCCGCACGCATTACGAAACCCGAGTATACCAGCGTGTTAAAAGGGCATCAACGTCATTTGCTGCGAGTATCCACACAGGGAATTTTATTGGGCAGCACTAACTATTGCACGTGCGACCGTAACCGTATTGGCCTACGAACGTACCGTACCATCGGAAAGTCTATGCATGCAACAAGACACATCCTACTGCACCACAGTTGAACCTCGTTATAACGAACTAACACTGCACGACAAGTTATTTTGTAATATCCGATAGTCGCTATCATAGTAGAGATAAAGTCGATATAAAGTAGTCCGTAGTCTGGCTGGCGAAAATATTTCTACATAGAGAAACGCTGTATTCTATTCTTAGAACTAAAGCCCGGTAATGCTTACGTGATTGTTTGTGGCATTTCGAACTAAATAGACAGGAACAAGAGAAGGTCAAAGAATATGTGGTCTACGACTCATCAGAATACCTGCAATTTTTCATGCACATTTTAACAGCGGAATTGTTCTACGAGGCGTCGGCTGTTAACTGCAAACAGAAAAAATATTTTCATCATGAATCAACACGCGCTCGCTTCGTCTTCTTGATCGTCGTCTTCTTCTTCATCTACTGCTTCGATCCCAGAACACGTCCGCCGATTTGTGCGGCGTAGGATGGAATAAGTCTGTCGGGTGAGAGAGCGAGCACAGAGGGCGATAGAGAGAAAGAAGGAAAGGAAGAGAGAAAGAGACAGTGAGACATTACTGTCGGGAAAATTCTTGAAGAGGTGGGATTCGAACCGCCTACTCACGAACCGAAGGCGAGCATCGTAACCAATCGGCTACCATAGCATTGTATAGTATAGTACACCAAGGCGGCGGGAAAGAGATGTGAGGGCGAGAAATTGGAGGGGAGGGAGTGTAAAGCATATCAAAGAAAAAATAGGAATTGAGAGAAAGGATGCGGAGAAACACACACACACACGCACATGTATACATATATAGCATATGAAGGGTATGTCTTTTGTTGCCGTAAAACAAATAGGAAAAAGGTATATGGTTCTAAAAAACTGTTTATTTTTCGACGTTTCGAACGGAGACGGGTCTCCTTCAAGACGAAATTTGGCAGGCTTCGTATGCGCTTTTATATAATTGTCCTCCGAGCCGAGGCCGAGAGAGAAAAAGTTAAAAAATGCAAAGAAATAACTAAAAAGAAAAGTTAAAAAGAAAGTAAAAATTTTTGTGAGGAAAAAGAAAAAAAACGCCAGGCCTGCGCTGCAACCGCAGCACAGTCACAGCGAAAGCTGGAAGAGCGGCGTTTTTAGAGCCTGTTGTAAGCTCTCTTGGGGCTACAATACAAGTAGACTAGAAAGGTACCCACTACGCCATAAATCACAATTTTTGTGAAGTTGGGAAGCACCTACTAACCATTATTCGTCATTCTGCGGAGAAGCGAGGCACCAGCTACACGTCTGTAAGGCATTATGTGCACTTTGTTGACGCGACGACTGATGACGATGAAGAATTATGGCTCAGCCCTTTGTAATGGGTTGGAAGCTTTAAACGGCCCACCAGTTATGTAATTTGCATTGGGTGACGCCCGCTCGCTATTTCCCTCTCCCGTCATGCTGTATAACATACGTTGACGTGGGAGAGAGACGTGGGGGGCGAAGAACTTTACTGAGACCCCGAGGAAATGGATCATGCGCTCATGGACTTCCTTGGCAACCAATCCAAGTGCACTTGCGAGGAACCCACTACGCTAGAAAGCATTGTAATTTTACTGAGACCCCGAGGAAATGGATCTGCGCTTATAGGCTTCCTTGGTAACCAATACAAGTGCACTTGCGAGGAACCCACTACGCTCTAAATCATCCTAATTATTGAGAAGTAGGGCAGCAGGCACTGTGCCATTTTTCGTCATTTTACGGAGATCCGTGGTACCTGCTAAACGCATGTAAGGCATTATGCGCACTTTGTTGATGCTGTGCCTGATGACGACGAAGAATTATGGCAGAGATCTTTGTAATGGGTTGGAAGCATTTCACAACCTACTCGTTGCACAATTCGCATTGTGTGACGCCTGGTTACAGAATTCGCGTTGTGCGACGCTTGGTGCTTATTTTACTCTTCTACCACGCTATTTTGCATATGCTAATGTGGTTCCTTCCCGACATGAAGGCTGTATATGACCTTTTTGCAAAGCAGTTTCAAGCACCGGCATGGCTCAGAGGTTGAATACTGGGCTCCCACGCAGAGGGCCCAGGTTCGAACCTCGTTCCATCCTGGAATTTTTTTCTTATTTCGATCGATACTGGTTACGGACACCGGCGGCGGACAACTACGGCGCCAAAAACGGCCGGTGAAATGTTCTCATAACAGCTTTCGCAGTAAAAAGAGTCGCGAATAGACCACGTGCACATACATGGGCATAAGAACACAACACGTGTTTCCTGGGAATAAAAAAACGATAAAAAAAGAAAGAAAACAAACTACCAAAAGAAAAAAAAACGTAGATGTACATATATCATCCAGGTGGACACTATAACATCTTACCACAGAGTAAACGACTATCAAGATTTTTCGCTTCCCCTCCTCGAGTCGCTTATAGGCGCCCCGAAACATTAAGGACTATTTTCTGCGTTCGAAAACCGATAAGACAACTATAGACGTCAGACTCTGCCCAGGCGGCGCTGCGAAAAACACCGCCACCAGCGCCCTCATCGTAGCCCTAGCACTAACTGGGTAGTGCAAAGAGAGCCGCCCGCAAGCGATTGTGCATAGGCCGCAATATACCCCTCCTCTTTCGTTGGTGTCGAGGCGCGGTTTCCTGAAAATCAAGGACCTGGAAAGCTTCTTCCGCCAATCCACGCTTCAGAAACCAAGGAAGCTGATCAAAGCGAACTGCGAGTACAATGCAAAATAAGTTTTAGTTATTCCCGCGCGCTGCAACTCGCAAGTACAAGCGAGCGTCACACGACACCGAGTTCGAGGCAAGCCCACCGACATCCGTTCTCCAGAGCCTAAATGCGTTAAAATCGGGTATATATGTATGCCACAGCGATAAAGTACCTACATACACGATCAATTTACTTAGCTATGCATCTTACGATCAGTGGTGCAAAACTTGGTTCATCAGGGGCGAATGGCTCCGGCGATTTTCGCCTTTTCAGTTGCATTCTCCCTTAATTCATCTCTCGCTTCCTGTGCATTGGAGTGTTTTATTACGCATCCTCAAATGGTCTCTTGATGGTCGTCTTCCGCTTGTATGTACTGCAAATGGGGATACGTGCGTGTCCACTTTCGCGGGGTACAGCCAAAGAAAAAACTGTGGCCTCCGAGATAGCTACAGCAACCGCGGAGGACACGGGCGAAGCAAACCTGAAAGGGGTCACGACCAACATTCTGCGATTTACTTGTATGGCGCACGTGGTGTTAGCTAGTTAGAACCAGAACTCTGAGCCTTCAAAACGTACGTACGTCCGCGATGCTGTGTTGTGACGACCAACTCGTCGCGGTGTGCGTATCACGCGTCTCCAGTCTGCCTCTAGCTGCTCACTTCGTGTTACACGACAAGCACCGCGGTCAGAGCCTCTGCTGAGCTTCATAGTCAAGGTTACCACGGTTTTGCATCAGGGCTACGCAAAACAACAGCAGAGCCACACATTCATGCCACCGGCTGTGGAGAACGCGCGTACTTCGCTTACCCAACACGCTCGCAACATCCCATATCCAGCGATCTCGCCTTTCTTCTTCGTACGACAACTATGGAAATCGGTAGAACTGAACGTTGTTATTCAGCATGTTATTCAGTCTTTTACGTCCGTGGCAATTCACAACGCAACAGTGCGTCTTTTGCGGAGTTTCTTCGTAGCGTGCGGAGGGCTCTCGTCTGCTGCTGTCTTCGCCGTCGTTCAGGCGAGTGATCCAGCAAGCACTTCACGACGGCTCGGTGGCGCGTCCGACTAGCGGAGATCAATTCACAGCTCTCGTTCTGAGTGCTAAATGCGCAAACACACGCGGTATTAAGCTCAATCATTGTTTCGCACTCGCTAGTTGCACCCGGTCCCATAGCAAACTGTGCGAGAGAGTCGGTCTATGCACTACTCAATACTTCTCCGACAGGTGGCGCCACACATCTTGGAAACTCCAGAGTCTGACGTCTATAACTGGATGTCAGCCATGCGGCAAGGCTCGGTGCAAGGTGTGCAAACACACAAGGCAACCAACGCTGCTGAAAGCACACATTCTAATTTCAAATACTCTATTCAATCAAACCTTAATTGCGACAGCTTTCATGTAGTCTACCTTCTCGAGTGCACAGTATGCAGTATTCAATACATTCAGTCTGACACGGCCTTCCGCCCCGCCACGGTGGTCTAGTGGTTATGGCACTCGACTGCTGACCCGAAGCTCGCGGGATCGAATCCCGGCCGCGGCAGCTGCATTTTCGATGGAGGCGAAAATGTCTGAGGCCCATGTACTTAGATTTAGGTGCACGTTAAAGAACCCCAGGTGGTCGAAATTTCCGGAGCCCTCCACTACGGCGTCTCTCATAATCATATCGTGGTTTTGGGACGTTAAACCCCAGATATTATTATGACACGGCCTTCCGCACCCGCTTTAAGAACCATCGTTCACATGTTAATTCGCTTCCGCATCTGCCTCAGCATATAAATTCCGAAAACCACTCATTTGATTCCCCGAAGGCTCCACTCTTACAAAGCGATTTCTCCAGTACTGGGGAGCGTGAACAGCGCGAATCATATATGATTTATAAAGCAACCCCGGCAATGTGACATTATCTGGTCGCCTCAAGTAGCGCAGTTGCGCCTCCTATATGTTCCTTCCTCCGTGGATAAAACCGAAAACACGGAGCCCTAGTAATAGCATAGGGTGCCTTTGGAAAGGCTTATTACGAAATAGCTAGGAGACTGTCCGAAACCTACTGTCAATGGAGCCAAAGAAGCAAGAGTACACCGAGCTTGCGTCAACATTAAAAGCCTCTGTTCACGATCTGGTTTTATTTCACAGTTTAATTGCCCATGCCAAGAGCTTTACTTGTAGCCGATGCAATAAAAATTACCACAAGAAAAGAAAGCAATTTTTCTTTGTATCCTTTAGTCAATCGTCTATAAGATACACTAAATGCTTTGAATTGTGTCGGTTAAATGTATGTGACGATTTGCCTCACCAATCAAGGGGAAGGTGCAACCAAATAATGAAAACTCACGGGGCCCCTTATGCACACATCTAAGACGACTGGAAGGCGAAAGCCATTTCCTCTTCGATGGGAAGCAGCTTATGCGGAGTTCAATACGGTGGTGTGCGGCATGACCGCCATTACTGCTCCTGCGCAAACTTTCTCCCACTCTCCTCCTTTACGCAAGTGTTCGGTCGCCTTCTCTCCTCTCCTACCCCGCGCTGCAGCCGCGGCGCAGCCTCACCCCCCACGTGATGCGCCAGCGCATGCGCGTCCCCTCCCCTCTCTCTCCTCTCCTACTCTCCCCCTCCCCCTCCTGCGCGCCTCATTCACTCCGGTGACGAGTAAAGTCCCTAGATGTTGGAAAGTAGCGACGCTGTTTTATCCACGCCGCCGCACCATCGTCGCGCCGTCAACCTCCTCTTTTTTCACCCTCTCTTTCGTGGAGCCGGCGCATCCGCAACGCTGAGTGGCTGCGACGCGCGATACCTCCCAGTCAGGTGACCCTGACGTCACGAAAAGCGCGCGCAAGGAAACTTCGCCCGCTTTTACTTGCTCGCGCACGCCATGAACCCTCCAGGCGTGAACCCTCCAGGCGTGTGTGTGCGGGTGCATGCGTGTTTGTATGTATGGATGTGTGCGCTTGCGTGTGTAGGTGCGTGTGCGCACGTGTTTTTGCGTGTGTGCGAGTGCATGTGCGCGCGTGCGTGTGCATAGGTTTGTGTATGTGTGCGCCATGGTGTGCCTGCGCTTGTGTATGTATCTTCGCGCCTGTGCGTGCGCGCACGTACGTGTGTGTGCATGTCTGTATTGGGGCGTGCGTGTGTGTGTGTGTGTGTGTATGTGTGCGCCTGTGCGTGCGTGCGCTTGTGTATAGTCGCGCTTGTGTATGTGCGTACGTGTCTATCGTGACTGCACCCGCGTGTGAATGTATATATGTGCGTGTATCGCGTGTGCATGTATGCACGGGCGTGCGTGCGTGCCTGTATCGCGAGCGTATATATGTATGTGCGTGCGTGTCTGTATCGCGTGTGCATGTATATGCGTGCGTGTCTATCACATGTATATGCGCGTGTGTGTATGTGCGTGCGTGTCTGTAGCGCGTGTGTACGCGCGTTTGTCTATGTGCGTTCGTTCGTGTCTGTATCGCGCGTGTATGCTCGTGTGTACGTGCGCGCATGTCTGTATCGCGTGAGTACGTGCGTGGGTATGTATGTGCCTGCGTGTCTGTATCGCGTGTGTGCGCGTGTGTATATGTGCATGTGTGTGTGTATCGTGTGTGTATGCGCGTGCGTGCGTGCCTGTTTGCGTGTGTACGCGCATGTGTATATATGTTCGTGCGTACGTGTCTGACAGCGGCATTGGCACAAAAAGGCTTCCGGCCCACTCATTTCGAGCAATTCAAGTAAACCACCACATTTCTTCGTGGCTACCTTCTTTGAGCTCATCAGCGCAACAATTAGGAACGAAATTCTCGACTATACTTTATGCTGCATACATTACATGCGCTTAATACAACTCCGCGTTACGGACAGCCGAAGCGGGCGACGGCGAAGTAAACCGCTCTGCCGGAGTTGGTATACTCATTTTTTTTTTCGAAACGCATCCGCGTGTATTTATCGAAGCTTCTTAAAAATATATATTTCTCAATATGTCCTATCGGAAGCCCAATTTCGTCACGACGGTTTTTAAGCGACAGATTCTCATTTAATGCTTCAAAGGGCCGAATAATCAAGCGCGCGCAGTGATTCTAATGCGGCTGCGGCGAGCCAGTGGAGGGTTCAGCGTGCCGTGCGCACCGCGCCGGCCAGGGGAGGGGATAAATCAGAGGAGAATTGAGGAGGAAAACGCGCGCGCGGAGGAGAGTGTCGCTACTTTCAAAATCAAGGGGCTTTAGTGACGAGTAGGCAGCAGCGACGCCTCCGGTGTCTTGACGTAGCACGAGCGGCCGATGGCCGCCTCTGCATCTGTGGCTCTAGACGCGGGGCGCTCGTGCTCTCCTTCCCTCGCTGAAGAATCCCACGACGGCACCAATTGCATGGACTGCAGAGAGGCAGACTCACATGATCTTGCGACTTTGCGGGAGTCGAATACCTCGAACGCCGGCAGTTCCACGCAGCGGGAGTGGGATAGATACTGGAAGACAGTGCTGATTCTACGCCAGAGGATGGCACAGGCTCAAAAACGCAAGAAAAAATATTACACCATCTCCCGCTCATGCTAAACATCACCTCGATGCTTCGCATACACACATGGTTCCCTTTAGCGGGTGATGTTTCTTCTAAGTAGATGTATTATTGTTCCTGCGCCGCCATTCTCCGAACGCTTTCTGCATCTAATGTCGTTTTGCATTGGCTGCAGGATGGGAGGCGCCTCACTTGCTTTGCACTGCCTCTGTGGTCGGCACATTTGGCCAAGCTCAGATGCATGTGATTACGTCAGCATGTGACTTCACGTCACATGACGTCACTGTGACTTCACTATGACGACATAAATTCTGGCGATCTGTGACGCCATAGAGTGAATGATCCCGTGATGATGATTTTTGCACCACTCTGTGGGCGCCAACGCGAGACGCCGACGCTGGACGCCGGTCAGCTTTCGCGTTTGTTAAGGCATCTAAGGCTTTCGCCCTAAAATATCTGCTTTTACGTGCAAATATCACAATATGATCATGAGAATATTGAGAGATCGGAAATTTTGGCCATCTGGTGTTCTTTAACGTGCACTGACAATGCAATTCATAGCAATGAATGAATCGATCAATGACAGATCTACGCGGAAACTCCTTTTCGAGTTTATTGTCCATCTCAGAAACTGGTTACAGCAGGGTGGAAGCTACGAAGCGGACGGCGGTGATATTCAGGGGCAGCGCCCTATAGTGCGCTCATTGCGCGTTGTCTTCCTTGGCGTAATAACTACAATAGCTATTGTTCTGTGTACTTCTGTCATCTAAAACCAACTAGGAGATTATCATTGTGATTATTTTAGGATTGCTGGCATTATTATTGCATTTTGTTTTCTTTTCTTTTCTGCAAGACCATGGAATAAATAGTTCCTTGCACATTGGAATATTATGTTCCAAATATGTGGAAAGTCGATTAAACTTTTCTGCAAAGATTGGATAGTTATGCTGAGCAAGCGGTGAGAGCTTTATTGCACACCGTTGTACAAACGCAGTATAAGGAAACGCAAAAAAAAGACGAAGCGGAGGCTTCCTGCTAAGTGGTGCGCCGTCATTGTTGAACATGGCGTCCGCCTAAGAAGCATAGCGTCTAGTGTATGCCGCTTTTCCAAAGAGAAATTTTATCCGTAAGAGGCGAAAACGCTAGCTGTCAACGTCTGAGAATCGCTTCGGAATGAGTGCTAAGAAGGGGCCATGCTAAAGTTTTTGGTTAAGGAGACTACACAACTCAAAAAGGTGAGCCAGTGGACGATGCACGAGTGGGCGTCGGAGAAAGAAAAGTCGGGCAGGGCGCTCACACCAAGGAAGCATTGCGGCTGAAATTGCCCATAGCGGAAGAAGCTGACTAGTACTGCAGATTGGCCAAGTTGGTGCATTCTTATATCGTACTAGTATAGCGCAGCTCAATTGGAGCATGAAGAAAAGAGGCTACAGCGAAGAAGGAACAGGATGAGCGCTAAACATCCAACTTTTGTTTATTGCATGACCATACACCACAGTATATGGCTCACCTCACAGCACACGTGACACCGCAAGAAGCTGGACGACTTTCGCCTGGAGTGGTGAGAAGGTTCGTGCAGAACCTTTTTTTTAAAGAAACAGATCCCCCCTGTCAACAAGCTGATGCGCCACTTTGAAGAGGACAGCGAGCGCCAATCCGTATTGACGGAAGCTATGCACATGATGTTGAACAAGCTTGGCTTCCAATATATGAAGCGGTCTCGGAAAGAACTTCTCATCAAAGCGACAGGCATTATGCAGTTTCGCCGCCTCAGCTTGCGTCAGATAGTGGAGTTAGGACGCCAAGGCAGGCTATTTATTTTTACACTGAAGAAACGTGGGTCAACGCCACCACGTAACCTGGACCACTCCATTGATGTTGTTGACGTCCTGGAGCCAATGGTGGATAACCTCACAGAGGACACAATGAGTAGTGGGGGCTCCGTGTCCGCTGACGAAGACTACCTTGAGAGCGAGCTCCATTAGATGCACCCAAAGACAATAACTAGGATGCGATATGCAATCGTGTTGATAACGTTCAGAAGTGCGCTTATCCTGTCAGGTGTTCTGTTTTGAATAGCTGTGTGCAGGCTAAAATGCACCAGGCTTCTGGTGCTTTTTACGCAGTGTGTTGTTCAAGCGTGCATACCCTTCAGAAGTGTGCCTGTTTTACCAGGTGTTCTATTCTTAAGGCATCTGCAATAGATGGGACGGATACACTTTTTCCCCTTATTTTGGTATGTGTCATGGCGAAGCTCGTCGAACAAACCAAACTAGCTTCTCAACTCAACCCGCGTGGAATAAAGAGGGTGTATGAGGGGGACATTAGGTGTGAGCCCATCTGCGAAATTCCGCAAATGTTTAAGGGACAGTTGGTTATGTTCTGAATCCTCACTTGAGCTGGCAAAGGTGCCTTGCGCATGCATTTCTACATTTTGCGATGTTTTTTTGTTGTTTCACATAATTTGAGCTGGCTTTGTCGATGCACATAGGATGCATGTTTGTTGCCAAAATAACTGCAAATGTTTTATTGGGGACCTACAGTGACCAAAGTTGACGATTCTCAAAGAGCTTTTTGAGCAATAAGTAGGATACCTCACACACCGCATATGCATGCCAGGTAACTTCTAAAAGATTCTGTGCCATTTATGTGCCTCCTTTTCAAGTGCGCGAATGTAAACCTGTCAAGTCCACCGTTCCACATTTGTGGGTATGCTAGACAACCGTAGTGTTTTCTTTTTGTCTTTTTTCGCTGCTGCATGGTAAATCAATTGCTGAGGAAACCTGTTTGTGCAGTAAAGATGGAACCAAAAAAGAGGACACTGCCCGTTTGGTCGTGCCTTTGTGAATTGATCAGCGGCGGCATCATGTTATTTGTATCATAACTGTGACGCACACTTATCCACAATAACGGCTGCAATGAACATACCCACTGTTATGTAGGTATCTCTGTTTCCAAGGATCCTTGTGAGGTTCCGAAATTATTTCACCGCGCGTACTGCGCTTTCAATTCGTCGTTGCACTACAAGGCGAATGCATTAGGGACAGCGTGAATATTTTTAAATACGATTTCGTTGAAGCACGAGTCAAAGCCATATTTGTTATCTTGTTCCTCCCTTAAAGCACGTGTATTGATAGCAGACTAGAATTCCGCAAGCCTTTAAAACTCCACAATAAAATAATGAAATATCGGAAGTAAATGAGCGTCACCGTTATTTCTTAGCCGTCTAAGCGGAGCATCGTACAATAATTTTTAAAAGGCAAATTGAAATCTACAATGCATTGGCGAGAAAGTTGTCTTTGCCGGGGAGCTTATCCTTCTAGCACGACACGCCGCGAAGAAACCCTGAGGTGTGAACCATACGGTGTTTCGCTGCGAAAAGACGAAAACTCATGAACATGCAACTAACCTTCCAGGAAAGGAGCTACCATTGCACGCTTTTATCGGCGTATGTGAGGAGCAATCCCAGCCCCGCACACCCGCTAAGTATGCAAACGAACAAAAATAGTACTTAAAAAGTGCGGTGCGGCGTATTTGGCGTCAGGCAGCCACAAGTTATTTACGCAAAAAAACTTTTAAATATTCGATGTCCACCTATCCGGATTCGAACTTAGGTCCACAGAGACTCGCATGATCTCGCGGTACGGGCACTCAACCGATTAAGCCTCAACTAAAAATGAGCGCGGACTAAGACGACGCGGAGGAACTCTCCTTCTTGAATGGTTGAAATGAGCCTAAGTTTCATATTCCTGCAACCAGCTTGTGAGATGGAGCATAAGTCAAGCGTAAACGTAGAGATTCTTTGTAGAATCCAGCCTTCTGTAGAACGTTGTTTTGGGTGGCATTGGCGTGGCGTCTTTAATCTACCTTCCAACTTTCTTCAGCGCCTAGAACAGCCCCACAGCAGCCGCAACCTCCTACGACTAAAATGCCAATGTGTCGTTGAAATGTGACAAAGTATGACCCTTTTTATGTGCACAAGCCCCCATGTCGACTTTACATCGTTTCCTAGAGAGGACATTTCAATTCGTTACATTTTCTATGCCGACACAGCGAGAAAACTAGCCGTCCGTCCCTGAGTCATGTAAGACGGACATCGCGATACAGTATCGAATGTATGAATGACAATATATTTTCTTGGCTTTGCTGGGTTTGGACCGAGGCTTTTGAAACTCAATATATGCACTGATCAAGTGTAGTTTCATAGCTGCGTTCATTTTTCCGCTGCCCTCGAACGACACTCCTTGTTCGATGTTTTTTTCAACACTTAAAATCTCCATCATCCCCTGAAGTTATGTGCTCCTTCCTTTATATCCTATGTTGTTTATCGCTTGACTGTTAATAAGCATGAATTATATTGTAACGGGGTCGTGACTTCGACGAAGGCGGCAGTCGGCGTGTCCAAGATGAAACTCTATTTGGCCGAACTTGTGGCCGGGAAACGGGAAGTCAAACCACAGCAATGCGCACTGTGCACTGATAGCAGCGGACAGAGCGTCGGCCGTCAATAGAACTGCTCTGCGGTAAGACGCGTCGGCATTTACGTATGCCACATTGAACATTCCAGCCTTATGGCTGGTGGCCGCTTTAGCTCCAGAATAGACTAAGCTGAATCCATACAGGACTCAACAGATGATCCTAAAATAATCTGCCGCGGCTTGCGCAAGGCAGTAGTAACAAGTGTAATGCGGCGGTAACATAAAACATAGAAAGGAGCGCGTTGGGCAATATATAGTAATTAGGAAGGTAAGTATGATTTATCAAACCCTTACGCACTATAGTGGGATACCTCAGTACGTTACGCACTATAGTGCATAACAAATATCACATTTCTTCCGCACCTTCGATACAATTAAATAAAACCCGGCATGTACTCACTTCTTTAAGGTGGCACTGCTTAAACAGTATATCAGTATAAGCCGTTCAAGCTTTCTTGAAAGTGCCTACTAAATAAGTCGATTGACTGAAGAAAATACTCTTATCGATAAGGATCTGCCAAGGAATGACTATGGTGGCGAACAATTAAATGTTAATCAATTAAAACCGAAAAAAATCACCCCCTAAAATACGTACATATGGTTAACCAGCCAAGCTGAAACGTGCAGCCCCTGTATTTATCAAGAGCTCAGATCCATGGAAGTCTCTTCTGTCGTCGCGCTTCATTCCTCTGTTACCACATTTAAGAGATGTGTGCTTCAATCTCTGCGTTTGGTGACGTTAGTTTAAACGATTTTATGAATACCTTAGCAATTTTGTACGTAGCGATTCATGCTGCGACAGTCGTCATCCCTACCTACCAATGCTAGAAATACCTGAAGTGAACCTACTGCGAGCTGGAGGTCGTTTGAGGTAGCATAGGCTAGCATTGCTTCTTCAATATAGATTCTGCGCACTCACGGGCCACCACATTTTCTCATCTCTTAGACATATATGGCTTCTTTTTTTCACTCGGGGACAGCGCAACACACACGAGGACACAAGAAGGAAACGGCCACCACGGCGTTGTCTTCGTGTGTGTTGCGCTGTCTCCGAGTGAAAAAATTAATCCCAACCAACTGGCTCAACTTACCGTATTGCTGCAATATATGGCTTCACTGTAAAAATAATCGACCATCCCAACTGTGCTTGTTTAAACAGAAGAGCGATCACATTTGTGAAAACCGGACGATTCTGCGGATGTTAGTCTATTATTGCGAAGTCCAAGAAATCCCTACCACGAGAGAAATTTCCCACACTAAATTGAATCATGGCAGTCGCGACCTTCAGAGCGAAAGCCTACTGCGTCGAGGCACAATAGAGCTCGCCTTGCTATTACCGAGAACTAGTACCGAGAGAGAAAAAGAGAGAGAGAGTGAAAGTAATACATACAAATGAACAGAAAGAGAGACATAGAGAGAAAGAACGAGGAGAAAGAGAAAAAAAGATGAAAAGAGAAAGAATGCAATAGACAGATAGAAAGACTTAGAAAGAACTAGACACAAAAAAGAGTCAGAAAAAGAATAGATCAATATAGCAAGAGAAATAGACACCGATAGAGAAACACAGAAAGAGAAAGAAAGAAATGGAGAGCGAGAGAGACAATGAGATAGAGAGAAAGGGGAAGTGAGGAGCAGAGAGGAAGAGAAAGAAATAAAGATAGGCAAGAAATAGATAAAAAACATGGTTGATACCTCCGTCATAGGAATCGATATAACACGAAGGTGAACCGTGTTTTCATAGGAGTATATTTGATTCTTTATTGTACATTGATGTATGAGTTTTCGGATAGCTATTGGTGTTTGGCAGCTTTAGCACCGTTTGACGTGGACGAATCCACGTGAAATTTCACATCTCCATCCCGACGACTAAGGCCAAAGATCATTGTTGAACACTTGTGGTAGCTCAGCTAAGCTATGCTGTCACCAACACATTCTGAATGCATCATCCGATAGCAGGACACATATAGCTACACCTGGAAACAACATATGATGAATCTCGTGCCATATAACCTCAACAAGCAGATATCACTGGTACTCGATATGCATTCATTCAAAGCGTCGCCATCTGAGGAGGGAAACGCCAAGGTGTGCGCTCCCGAGTAAGAGTTAAACCGGCGCATGCGCTCACGCGTATACCACACGATTCTTCAGGAACGCAAGAGGTAGGGATCGTTGTTTGAGCTGTGAACGCGAGAAGGCGTCCCGCGTGTGTATCTCGCTGCACCGAAAGCTGAAACTATCGAAGCGCTCCCTGTGGAGTCTAGTTAGTGTAATCATGCAGTACTTCGCTTCACCGATCGGAGACGGCGACACCGCACCTACCATGGTCACTGAGAAAGAGAGGTGTGAGAGGTATAAGGCCTGTTTGTGAACCTTTGTGCATGAGTGTCGGTAGCGCAATGGGTAGGTCGCCCGACTCCCAGGTGATTGAAATAGGAAAACATCTGGTTTTTCTTGTCATCTATTCGTGTGCATTATATGAAAGTCGCAGCAGTGACGGAAACGATTTCAGTAATGTCCTGGTGGAACCCGGCATAGAACACTTTCGTGTTAAAAGTATGGGTAGCGCAAGAAGGAGAGAGAAAGGTAGATACAGCAAAAGTAGACGGAAAAGTACGGTTGCCGCGGAACACATGGGAATCGAACCCACGACCTCTCCCCTCCGCTAGGCAAAGTGCCGGGCGCTCTACTCACTGCGCTACCGATAGGCATGCATGATGCTTTCCAAAGTCGCATTTTATCTCTCAAACCTCCTACCTCTCACAGGGCTCTCGGTTGGCGGGGCGGTGTAACCCTATAGGAACGATAAAGTGAAGTGCTGCATGATGCTCTAATGAGCGCCGACAGTGAGCGCTTGTGCAGTCGCCATAGTAGTGAAGCTTCCACATGCGCCAACGGTGTTTCTCCGGGGTCTAACGCTTCGAATACGATTGTACCGAGTAATAAAACTCCTGCAATAGCGCCGTAGAAACGCATCGACGTCGAAAGGTGAATGTGGCTCAAGTGAGCGCTTTGGTGCTGCGAGAAAGACGCCGACAGGAAGCGGAAGGCGTTTGCGCGTTCACTGCTCAAGCTGCAAACAGTGCCTATGCTGTTCCTGAAGCGCTCTGTGCTTGTGTATGCATCAGTCTATGCATGAGCGCAGGCTTAGGTACCCCATTACTGGGGAGCGCACAACTTTCCGTTTCTCTCCTGCGATGACCACCGTTTGAAAGTGTGTATATCGAGTACCACTGCTTATTATGTACAAGTTGATGCCATCTTTCCTCGCGTTTCATCATATCCTGTGCCCAGGTGTATATTAACTTCTACAGCTACTGCAAAGATTAGAATAACAGAAAGGAGAGCCAGTTGGCAAGTATTATTTCTAAAAGACTGGGCGTGCAAACACGGACACAACAAAGAAGCCGAGACACCACAAGGTTGGGTGTTTGTGATGTCCTGACTCCTTCCTTGTGTCTGTGTTTGCGAGCGCAGACTTTTAGAATGAATACCACAGATGTTTAATTTGGATCATTGCCGTTAGTCGTGGGGATAGATATGGGCCACAAGGCGTCATCGTGGCTCCGTCAATGTCAAATTCTAACATCGCTGACAAACACCAGTAAACATTGTACAGGCTCATATATCAATGTACAGGTGTGACGAAACGTATACGGCCCCCCGGATCACGTGGCAGAATGTAACGACAAGCCATCTGCCGGCGCGCCGCCTGCTGTCGAGAGCACCACTGAGCAGCTGTGCGCACGCGTGTCCCGTCATATCAGGCGGCCTCTCATGTCACCTTGTCTGACGTGGTTATGGCGCCCGTAGAAAAAACGTCAAGCGGATGTGCGTTTCATTGCTCGATCGCATCTGTGATTTTGTTTTACGTAGCGGCTGCGGCGGGGCCGGCTTTAGAGCCTGGCGTGCGTCGCCTTGTACGCCGGTTATTCAGCCCAATTAAGCATAGCAACCATAGTAAATCCTAATAAAGCCAAGGATAAATAAGCTTTCTGGTTACGCCACACAGCTTCATTAGAAAACTGCGCCCAGCTTGCCTTTGCCGCGTTAAGCCAAGTTAAGCTTACATGAGCCTAGTTAAGCCAAGCTAAGTATAGCGAAATCTAAATAAGCCCATTTAAGCATTGTATCACACAGTGAAGACAAGCAAAAGTAAGCTTACTTACGTAATCTAATTTGACCTAGCCTAGTCAGTCGATGGCATGCTAAGCCAAGTTATGCTTTGGAGAGCTTAGTTGAGTCCCGGTAAGTATATCCAAACCTAATTAGGCCTGGTTGAGCATAGTATCACCTAATTAGGCCGAGCACAATTACGTCTAATTAAGGGAAACCTGATTGAGACCAGATAATTCACGTCGAATTCCCCAGGAGCCCAGAGAAGCCAAACTCAGAAAGATGCTAATAAGTCCTGACTGAGCGGAGCCTTATTAAGTTCAGTGAAGTATAACTAGGACTAATTAGGGCTAACCTTAATAAGGAATAATAAACTAGTGAGAGATCGAAAAAACTTACTGGGGATATTTATCTTTCATGTGGCACAATGGTGCTAATTTTCCTAATAAGCTAAATAAATGGAGCCGTGATAATTATAAACAGATCTGAATAAGCATAATTGAGTACGGTATCGCCTGACTAATGCGAGCATAGGTAAATATAATTATATCAAACCTAACTAATTCAAATCGAATTCTGAATGAAGCTAGTGAATACAAGCTCACAAAGATAAAACTTACCACTGACCTACACGAGCCTAAATAAGCTCAGTGAAGTCTAGTTAGCGCTTTTTATACGTATTTGAGCTTAATTAGGCTGGACTACGTCACTGGTAATTAGTATCGTAGAATTAATTAGCATTAGTGGGAATTATACAGCGGTAAATAATATAAGTGGTAAATGTGAGCCCATCACGGGGCAAATGCAAAACAACTTTAGGTACACAGCTTTCGCAGGGATAAAGGGACATGATAATACATCGACCGAGATGAAAATTACGGCAGCTTCCCAGAAGTGGTGCCAAGCCGGAAGGAAGTGCGGAGCTGGGCAGCCCACTCTGTTTCTTTTTAGTTTCTTTTTTCTATAGTCTTTTTCTTTTTTTGTGTTATCTTTCTATCTCTATTCTCTCTCAATTCTATTTATTTGTTTCTTGCACTCTATTTCTTTTTCTATTTGCCTTCGTATTGCTTCCCTTGCCTTCTCTCTCTATTCCTCACTTGCTT
Organism: Rhipicephalus sanguineus; assembly: GCF_013339695.2. Taxonomy (NCBI): domain Eukaryota; kingdom Metazoa; phylum Arthropoda; class Arachnida; order Ixodida; family Ixodidae; genus Rhipicephalus; species Rhipicephalus sanguineus. The sequence goes on along the minus strand of NC_051183.1, from coordinate 134,304,034 downwards.
CCTCTTTCTCTCTATCTTTTCTTTCTCCCCCTCTATTTCTTTCTCATCCTTCCTTGACTCTCTCCATTTCATTCTTTCTTTCTGTTCCTACATTTGCTTCTATATTTCTCTATCGCTCATTCTCTTTCTGCTAGGCTTTACGCTCTCCCGTCCTCCTTTGCCTCCTCCTCACCTCTACACCTCTCCTCCTCACCCACACTTCCTTTTCTCACTCTCTTCTTTGTTTGTTACCCCCACTTTCTCTCTCTCTTTCTTGCTCTTTTTATCTTTCTTTTCCGTTCTTACTCTTTCTCTCTCTCGCTTTCTTCCTCTTTATTTCTATCGTTTTCTCTCTCCATTGCTTTCTCTCTCTTTCTTTCTATTTTTCTATTTCTGTATTTTTCTTACTTTCTCTCTATTTCACTCTTTCTTGTTGTTTATACGCTATGCTTTACTCTCTTCCCTCCCCCCTCTTCTCATCTCTCCTCCTCAATATCACTTTCCTTTCCCTTCCCCTTGCTATACTATACCATAAAAGGCAATGCTATGCTCAGCTAGCGTGCCTGGATAGCCGAATTGCTGCGATGATCCCCTTCGAATCGTGGGAGCGCGGATTTCAATCCCGCCTGGTTAAATGTTTTCATCGCAAAGAAGGTTGTTTGTTTCTTTTTCTAGATTTATTTCTTTCTCTCTCTCTATCGTTCTCTATCTTTATAGTGACCCGCACCGCAGAAATCGCCGCACGTGTTCTAGTATCAAAGCAGAAGATGAAGAAGAGGATGACGATGGAAAAGAGGACGAAGAGAGCGCGTGCCGGATCATCACGATGATCATTCCTGTTTCCGACGCGGAAGTTACAGCGAGCCGAAACAGCTCAGCTGCTAAAAGAAGATGGCCTTCAGGTTCGAGTCGCCCTATGCGAATTCATAACGCACCCTGTGAGTTTTATTAAAAGGTGCAGTTTCGCCGCAAGGACGCATCAATAAATGCCATGGCACCAAATTAGAGTGTTATACGAAGCAAAGGTAGCATAGAACACCTTCAGTATCCTATTTGGCATAACTCTACAGAACTCTGGCGGAAATAAAGCCAGCCGCCGCAGCGACAGAAACCATCTTTGTGCTGTCTATCGCCTCAACGTGGACTGAAGGGTGAAAACATAGCCTGCGCAAAGGTATGAGCCGTCTGCTCATCCCTGTAGACAGAGGAAGCGCACCACCGGTCCCGGCTGTTTTAAGTACGCAGTTCGTGGCAGAGCGACGGTGCTTCACTCCCCCAGCTGTGGCGGCCCTCACGGGCCTTTCGTTCGAATGAAGATGGCCAGCGCTTTTTCTCGCCGCTTGAGCTGCGATAGTAGGCTCCTCTCGTACGCTTCCGCTGGCGCATACAAGACGTCACGCACGGGACGATGTTATCGCACATGGAAATATTACAATCTAAAGGCGATGATGACGGCACAATAGCGCCTGAAGTATCCATATTATTGCTACCGCGAAAATAGTTTTCCCTTTACCCGGTCTCACTCTCTTTCTGTATGTAAAGTTAGAATCATGTGCTAGCTCATCCTTATGCTTTTACAGCGAAAGCTGTTATGAGATCACAACAGCTCATTTTGGCGCTGTAGCTGTCCGCCAGCGCCGTCGCCGCCGTCGCTAGTCTCCGTTAAAGCCACTAGAATGGGAAAAGTACAGCATTCCTTTTCTCTTCGCCGACGTGCGGTCTCGGTGGCTTCGCCTTATAAATGGTCCAGCTCGCTCACCTCGCTAGCGCCTCCCGGCCGCTGACGCGCGGCTCTTCGGAGCCCGATTGCGTTTATTGCCTGAGAAAAGCGTGCAGGAACATTGCGACAACCGGTATGGTTTTGACGCTTAATCGAAAGCCTGTCAAGGCATCGAAGAATGCCTGGGTACCATGCTTTTGTTAGCAGCAACCGTCAGGATTCAAGCAAAGCGCTCCTTCCTATTCTAAGTGACACTTAAATACGAAGCTTTTTTAGCGAACTTCTGCGACTATCTATCTATCTATCTATCTATCTATCTATCTATCTATCTATCTATCTATCTATCTATCTATCTATCTATCTATCTATCTATCTATCTATCTATCTATCTATCTATCTATCTATCTATCTATCTATCTATCTATCTATCTATCTATCTATCTATCTATCTATCTACGCGCCTACGTCTGGGCGCTGCCGTGGTCGTCTCCTTAGGTTGGCGTGTACCAAATTCGACATTGGAGGACATAAATGTATGATGAACACCATTCACATGTTAAGACATGAACAACGTGACTTGGCTGCCGGGTACGTCATAAAACTCTTTCCACCTGCCACGTGATGCACAACCTCGCATAACAAGGCACGTGCCATATGCGTATGCGCCAGGGGTGAATCAGTGTCTCTATTAACCCATGGATAGCGAGCCACACTTCCGGTATCTTAAAGTGATAGCGTTAAGAATCCCGCATTGCAGAAAATCCCGCGCCGGCGTCAACAGCTTTGTCGAAGATCGAAATATCGTGATGGTAGCAAAGAATAAATAAACATTCTGAGGTTAATGTAGCAACAATGTTCTTGACTAGGACTTGGCGTAGTTCTAAATCCCCCGCTAAATGCTGCCGTAATGTCTTTTATGTGTAGGCCCTGGTGTAGTTACAAATATCACATTTAGTGCACATCCACTGCCGTGAATCCCTTGGAAGAGCGTAGCACGGGCAGCCCAGCAATTCCGTTGGCTGTCGCTCTTGCCACCGCGTAGACCTGTGCGCCGGTCAGAAATCGCAGGCGGCGGGCACCGGTGCTTCCATACCCGGCGGCGTCGTGTGAAGCGCACGGGGCTCATTGGATTGGCGACAGCGTGGCGCTGAAGAAAGGAGGGTGGGGGTAGATTAGAGAGTTGAGGGGAGGGAAAGAAAGTAGTCATGTAAATGAAGACACAAAGAGTATGCAATTACCGCGAAGCGGGCTTGGCTTTTTTGTTAAAGTCTCCTGTGTGGAGAGTTAATCCGTTGGAAGAAGAAAAATATGGGGCTCTTGCCCCTTGTCTTTACTTATAAATTTATTCATATATTTACACGAGTAAAAATGAAAATACTGAAGTTTACCAATGCATTTATATATTTAATTGTTTATTCTTCTACTTATGCATAGGGAAGTGGGTCGAGGACTCCAAGAATATACTTCCAGCGAGTTGGGGCGTCACCCTTAATTGCTGGAGGACGCTGCAGAGTTGAGGTGCCAGTGAAAAGATGTATACTATGTGCAGATTCCCAGCTTGGATTGAAAGGAAACACAAATGGCGGCGCACCACAATTACTGCGCGGCGTTGGTGGGCCGCGGTGGCGCGCACCTTTACCACCGCCTCGAGAATCGCGCGCTTGCCGAGGCGGTGGGGCCCTTCCTTGCGAGGCGTGGTTATCAGTCGGATCTTGCAGAAGTGTTCTTCCCGTTCTTTTAAACTGTTCCGATTAATTATGGGTTATTTCTGCAGTTTATGCAGTTTTAGACCTTGTTAGCTAATTTACACTGGTTTTATTACTGCTATGCTTGTTTAAGGCCTGTATTGATCACTACCTGACCATGCGTGACCACCGCCTGGTCAGTGCGTGACGAGACCGTGGATAGACAAAACGCGGGGTCCCTAAAGCGCTACGCACTTAAAACCACGGCTGGAGAAGGAATGCAACCCTCGCATTCTGCATCGTAGTCAAGTATTCTACCAGGGAGCCGCGGCAGTACTTCGAAATGCTTTCAAAGAAGACCTTATACAAGCGCCTTGCCAGGGCAACGCCAATTGCGGTTGTAGTTTTGTCTGCGGGCTTTTATGACAATGTAATGAACATTGAAATCGCAAGGTATAGTTCACAGTTGCTATTATACGCCGACGACCGGCACTCTTGACCCGCATATCATTGCACAGTACAGTAGAATTCATTGCGATGAAACCGTCGTCGCTTCAGCGTGAGCGCCGAGATTACGTCGGACCATCTGCTACGCTTTACAAGTCAATATAATCTACGTGCCTGGCAAGCCCACAATATGCGTACAACTACTACTAAATTTACCGAAGGATGTCTATATAAGTCATTAGGTTTGCACAAAATTCGGCACATGCTGCTTCCCACCAACTAATTCGCATGAGATGGATTCTTACAGTACACGGGATCTCTCGGAAGTTTCGCACGGCAGATTAAGAAAGTATCTCTGCTCTTTTTCTTCTACGTAATAGGATAGGGTGCCTTATAAACGATGAATGCTAAACACTATGCCGCAGCAAAACTTCCACTACCGATGCAGCCAGAGGAAAAAGAGCACAGCCAGCTTACGTCATCGTTAAAAGCCTCCGTGCACGATCAAGTTTTATTTAAAAGATGAACTGCATATCCCAAGAGCTTTACTTGTAGCCTGCGCAATAAAAATTACCGCAAGAAAAGGAAGTAGTTTTTCTTAGTATCCTTTAAGCAATCGTCCATAAGCTAAGGTAAATGCTTCGAATAGTGACGGATAAATGTCTGTGACGAATCCCTCACCAATCAAGGGGAAGGCGCAACCAAATATTACAGACTGACAGCGTCCCTTACGCCCACACCTAAGACGACTGGAAGACGAAAGTGGCATTCTTTTTCTTCTGAGTCGATGTATATTTGTTATTCCTGCGCCGCCCTTCTCCGAACGCTTTCTGCTCCTAATGTCGTTTTGCATTGCCTCCAGGATGCGAGGCGCCTCACCTGGTTTGCACTGCCTCTGTGATCGGCACACTGTTGATCAAGCTCAGATGCATTCGATGACGTCAGCATGTGACGTCACGCCGCATGACGTCATCAGGACGTCACAAAGTTTTCCGATCTGTGACGCCATATGGTGACGTTATCCGTGATGATTTCTGCATCACTCGTGTCGACGCCGACGGGAGACGCCGACGCAGTACGCCTGTCAACTTTCGCATTTGTCGAGGCATCTAAGGCCTTCGCCTTAAATTATCTGTGCTCTTACGTGCAAAAATCACGATATGATCATGAGGCACGCCCTTGTAGAAGGCTCCGGAAATTTTGACCATCTGGCGTCCTTTAACGTGCACTGACATCGCACAGTATACCGGACTCTAGCACTTCGCCTCCATTGAAATGCAAGCGCCGCGGCCGTGATCGAACGCTCGCCCTTCGGGTCAGCAGCCGAACACCGTAACAGCTACACCACCACGGTGGACAGGTGCAACCAAACGAAGAATTGATAGCCATAGCAATCAATGAATGAATGACAGATATACGCAGAGACTCCTTTTAGAGTTTATTGTCCACCTCAGATGCTGGTTACAGCAGGGTGGAAGCTACGAAGCGCACGGCGTTTTTCTTTCGGGGCAGCGCCTTTTAGTGCGCTCATTGCACGTTGTCTTCCTTGGAGTAATAACTAGAATAGGTATTGTTGCGTGTACTTCTATCATCTAAAACCAACTAGGAGACTATCATGATTATTTTAGGATTCCTGGCGTTACTATTGCATTTTGTTTTCTTTACTTTTTGGCAAGACCATTGAATAAAAAGTCCCTTGCACATTGGAATATTACGTCGTAAGGTGTTCGCCATCGGTGGTGAACATGGCGTCCGCCAAAGAAGCATAGCGTCTCGTTTACGCCGCTCTTCCAAAGAGAACATTTATCCGCAAGAGGCGAAGACGCTAGCTCTAAGCGTCTGAGAATCGCATCGGAATGAGTGCGATGAAGGGGAAAGGCGCAATTTTTTAGTTAAGGAAACTGCACAACTCAGAAAGGTGAGCCAGCGGACGCTGTACGAGTAGGCATCGGAGAAAGAAAAGGGAGGCAGGGCGTTGTCCCGAAGAAGCGCAGTGGCTGAACTTGTCGTGAGCAGAAGCAGCTGACAAATACTGCAGATTGGGCAAGTTGGTGCATTATGATATCGTACTGGTATAGCGCAGCTCAGTTTGAGCATGAAGAAAGGGGCTACAGCGAAGAAGGAAACACAGGCAAGAGGAAGAGCGCTAAGCTTTCAACTTTTGTTAATTGCATGACCATACAGAACATTATAAGGCTCACCTCACAGCAAACGTGACACCGCAAGAAGCTGGACGACTTTCACCTGGAGTTGTGAAAAGGGTCGTGCACAGCCCTTTTTTAAAGAAAGAGATTCCCACTGTCACCAAGCTTATGCCCTACTTTGAAGAGGACAGCGAGCTCCAATCCGTATTGACGGAAGCTATGCACATTGTGTTGAACAAGCTTGGTTTCCGATATATGAAGCGGTCTCGGAACGCACTTCTCATCGAAGCGACAGGCACTTTTCAGTTTCACTGTCTCAACTTACGTCAGATTGTGGAGATGGGATGCCAAGGTAGGCTCACGGTTGGCGGGGCGGTGTCACCGTATAGGAGTGGTAAAGTGAAGTACTGCATCATGCTCTAATGAGCGCCGATAGTGAGCGCTTCTGCTGTCCCCATAGTAGTGAAGCTTCCACATGCACCAACGGTGTTTCTCGGGGGCTTAATGCTTCGAATGCGATGGTACCGAGTAATAAAGCTCCTGCAATAACGCCGTAGAAACTCATCGACGTGGAAAGGTGTGTGTGGCTCAAGTGAGTGATTTGTTGCTGGGAGACACACACCACCAGGAAGCGGAACGCGTTGGTGCGTTCACGGCTCACGCTACAAACTGTGCCTATCGTGTTCCTGAAGCTCTCTGTGCTAGTGTATGCATCAGTCTATACATAAACTCAGGCTTAGGTAACCCATTACTTTTGCGTGCACAACTTTCCGGTTCTCTCCTGCAATGACCACGCTTTGAAAGAGTGCATGTCGAGTACCACTACTTATTATCCACACGGTGATGCCATCTTTGCTCGAGATTCATCATATCCTGTATCCAGTTGTGTATGAACTCCTACAGCTACCACAAAGATTAAAATAACAGAAACAGGGCTAGTTGGGAAGTATTTATTCTAAAAGACTGGGCGCGCAAACACAGATACAAGAAAGAAGTCGAGACAGCACAAACGCCATTGATTGTGGGGTCTTGTTTCCTTTTTGTGTCCGTGTTTGAAAGCACAGACGTTTCGAATGAGTATCACAAATGCTTAATTTGGATCATTGGCGTTAGTCGTGGGGATAGATATGGGCCACAAGGCGTCATTGTGGGTCCGTCAATGTCAAATTCTAACATAGCTGACAAACACCGGTAGACATTGTACACGCTCATATATGAATGTACGGGTGTGAGGAAAAGTATACGGACCTAGGGATCACGTGGCAGAATGCAACGACAAGCCATCTGCCGGCGCACCGCCTGCTGTCGAGAGCACCAATGAAGCAGCGGTGCGCATGCGCGACCCGTCATATCTAAGAGAGTTATTTCACGGAGTCGTCATAGAAATGCTTATACATTTAACACCACTTCACGAATTCACGGCAACGCAGTGAACGGGAGTAGTTTCACATCACCCTTCGAAGTATTGGCACATACAAATGTCGTCGTCTAGAATTCGTAATTTCATTTTTATTAATCATTCAGTTAAAATACTTGCTCCAAGTGCGATCTGGGGTTGATTTCAGCCTCAAAATATTAGGCTTTTTGTGATGTTAACGAGCGTGTAGTAAGTGAACCACGTGTGCAGCTTGTGACTGATTAGAGGATGCTTGATAAGGCATAGATCATTAAACTTGTTGTGGATTGGCTCCATGCACGCACGAACTGCCTGGGGACACTTGGTTAGCTACGCTCGGTCTGGGACGGCTCCCTGCTGTCCTGAGGTAGAACACTGATAAAGTACTCTACGTCTTTAGCCTTGTTTTCGAAACGCGCAATGGCGCACTATCTTATCAATTTGACAGTGAATGCGCTGTCCTAAAGTGGAGAACTTAGTGCTGTCATTCACATTCCATTCTAAACACATGTAGTTCCTCCTAACGTTTCTATACGTGGCTCAGTTTCACAGCTCCGCGCTCATGCTGGCACAAGCGGCTTACGCGTTAACCAAAGGCGCTGCTGTTGCGTCTTCTCTAAAGTATGAAAGACTAAAGTCAGCTCCTGTGACTTAAGTCTTGCTGCTGCATTCGGTGTTTTCGAAACCGAGTTACATTACTTTCAGATTGTCATCAAAGCACATATGCCATGTCGCGACGCACGTGTTGCCGCTCGGACGCGGCGCATAGCGCGTTGTTTGGCGTTCGCTTACTTTATTGCGCCATTGTTTGTGAAATGTCGTCGCTTAGGAAAGAGTTTTATATGTGACCAGGAACGCCACTGAATACTGCCATCTAGTTTTGCACCGGGCCGCAAGCGGCTACAGAAATGACAACAGTTACCACTCCTTCGAACCACTATGGGACGCCGATGAGTTTTAAGAAGTCATAGTTTCTCCTCATCGGCGAAGCAATGAACGTGACGGCAAGAAATTGGAATGTCACACGAAGAACAGCTAACAGCTAGAAACTTGATGCGTGCTGCTCAAGCACGCAGGACGCAGGAAAAGAACACACAAGGCGAGTGCTAACCAACTACTGTCAAAGTTCGAAACTTGCAGAGCGCTGCTCAAAGAGAAAGAAATACTCACAATAAGAATGTACAGGTATACGTAGGACGTGCGCGAACTGTCACAGTTTTTACTTCAACTAGCCGCTATTTTGGCTCTTCTAGCTAGCAGCTCACTACAGCGAGCTACTGTTAGCTAGCAGTAAACACGACCACTGCAGCGAGCGAAGTGAGCTTCTTGCGGTCTATACCTTCAAAACTCCACCTCAAGAGACAATCGAGCGAGCACGGTCGACCACGCCCTGTATGTCAAAGTATATGTCGGAGGCGCATATCCCAACTTCGGCGAAACACTAGAGAGTTTTAGAATTGGGGATCCAAAAAATTTGCGAGCCGCCAGGAGGCATACACAGAACGCAAACCACTCTCGGACTCTTGCGCTCGCGTTGTCCCAAGACCCTGCAGCGCCTTCCATTGGACGGCGAACAAAACGGCACAGCGGGCAACCTCAAACGAAGCAAATAAAGGCGGCAATTGACAGTGGCATGTGAAGTGACGGCCCGCGTTCCCTGCGGTCGTCGATTCTGGTCACAAAAATAAAACTTCATTTGGATCTATTTGGTACATTCTCCTGAGCTAAGATTACAGCGCAAACGCACTCCTTGGTCCTTACTTTTTCTTTACTTCTTGTCCCTGCAACCACCTGAATATAATTTCATGTTTTGGCGCATATATTACACTATCAATATTGGTAGACGTTTTGGTTTAGAGCTATTGTTGTGTGCGCATGTGCGACAAGGTTGCCTTTGGATTATATGAGCATTCGCGTATGAAAGAAAAAGATGGCTGATCTCTGTCATAGGAATCGGTATAACACGAAAGTGAAACGTGTCGTCCCAGATGTAGCTGATTGTTCATAGAGCATTGGTATATGAGAGCTTGCACAATTTCTAGTGTTGTCTGGCAGATACAGCACCGCTTGATGTGGACGCACTCACGTTGACGCCTAGTCCCACATCTCCATACGGACAACTAATGCCCATGATCATGATTTAACCCTTGAAGTAGCTGAAGTTCGTCAGATATACGGGGACACCGCATGTGGTAAATCCCGTTAAATATGGCATGAACAAGCGCATAGTAAACACTGATACTCAATATGCACCCCTTCGAAGCGTCGTGAAACGGGAAGAGAAACGGTACGCACGTCGTGTCTTCCCTCTAGCCTGGCCGTTCATTCTCACAGGGCAACCGGCGAACACGGTGCGACAGCCAGGCGAGAGTCGGAGAGCTATTTTAAGTGCGAAGCATTTCTTATCGAACCTTTGGCACTTTGAGCGTTTCTATCTACGTATCTATCCATCTATCTATCTATCTATCTAGCCGCCTCATGATCGCTCTCATGATCGCCTCCTTAGCTTGGTGTAGACCAAAACTGGCATGGGAGGGTAAGAAGATTTGACGAATATGGCTGTCTGTTCATGACACGAATAACGTTAAAATCCTGTCGCGTACGTCGTCGAACCCTTTCCTCCAGACACGTGTGGCACATACCCGTTCATCATGGGCCGCGGTATACGGGTATGCGCCACAGGTGATTGACGGTTTATATCTACCAAGGAACGGCGAGAACAGACATTGGTCATTTAAATGCGAGAGCATTAAGAAAAACCGACATCGGCAGCGTTGACTCGACGAATGGAAAGAATGAAAATTAGGATCCCAGCAGGAATCGAACCCAAGCACTCTGCGTGGCAATCAGGTATTCTGCCACAGAGCCATCGCAGGTCTACAAACTGGTTTGGAAATACAACCTCTTCAGGCGTAATGACGGTGCACCGTCAACTGTGTTTGCGTTGCTGGCTATGTGATTTTGCAAGAAAGCAATAAACACTACATGATACCCCTACGATGTGCGCTCCTACGAGAAGGGCGTCATATCAGATTAACATCGGTGGTTCCAGTGTTGGCTCAGCTTTTATAGCAGTCTAATAAACATAGGATTTGTATTACTGTGATTCAGCAAGCTATATTGAAGCATTGCTGGACCACGGAGGAATACATTAACGAAAGTTACGTATGATATTCACACCACCGCACCGCAAAGTGCACTTAGTCCGCAAGAACAATGCAGTGTCCACTTAATTTGTTACGAGGCTGGGCGATGGCCCCATGCTGACCGAGGATGATGCCAGATTGACTGACAGCCGCTTTGTAGACTAGGCGACGTAGGCCACATACGGCCAGGTGGTCTACGAATACGACAAGCGACATCCAGTGATGTTGGCCTACGTAGTACTATCCAGGCCTACCAGCCTCAACGGCCTATATCGACAGAGAATTTGTTCACGAAATGACCGAGGCATTCACAATTTCCAACAGTTGTACTATACCTAATACTTCACTACACATGGACCCCCTCGTCACCGCGACCACGCCTGGACCCGATAACAAGTTATGACCAGCTGCTGGTGTTCACTGATGACGGTGATGTTGACCTTGCTCAAGAACTGTCAATAACTTCCATACATGCACACGGGTTCGTGAAACATGCGTGCGTTCTCCATCATAAGGGTCAAGTACAAGCACTACATATCAGCTTACCGCTTCTGGTGTCGGTAATACCCACGTGTGGGGCGTAGGCAGGGGTGGGTTGGGGGGTTCAACCCCCCCACCCCCCGAAATATTTCAGTTTTGCTGGCGTATATATACATGCGCACATACAAACGCACGCATGAACATACATAAAGTATGATTGAACGCCCCCCGAAAAAAATTTCTGGCTACGCCTCTGTCCCACGTTGCCGTTGGCAGCGTTACTCAACTGTAAACAACTGGTTATATAACACATATCTGGCTCTTCAACATATATGTCTGCGTGTAAAATTTATAAAAATTTTTAGCGTCATTTTGTAGCGTTTCGCTCAGTAAAAAAATAACGACACAGTCACCTTCCCGCCGCATGCTGCCCATAACATCGACTCCCACGGTACGTGGGATCTGCCGAAATTTTCGATATGGATGGATGCTATGAGCGAGGCTTGGGCTAAAGCCACTACCTCGCGATGTGTTAAAGCGTTGACGAAATTACACTTCATTGGAAACGCACCGATGGGACGGTCGTAGTGATGGCGCGTTTCTTTATTTTTGAGCCTAGTGGAGCACATCTCACCGCCCTGTTATAAAGTAGACGCTAACAGAATCCATCCATCCATCCATCCATCCATTAGGGACCACTGAGAGGAACGTGTGAAAGATAAAAGGCACGTTCGTGTAGCCTCCGTTGTGTGTTTGGCGGTAGCTCAGTGGGCTAAATGCCCGGCAGCCATCGTCAAGGACCGAGAGGTCATGGGTTCGACTCCTATCAACGGAACTTCTTAGTTTTTCTCCGCCATTTGATGGTATTCATTTTGCTCTCGTATTTCCGCGACGGAAATACTTCATGGAAGTCTTGGCGGACCCTGACATAAAACATTTTCCAGTCAAAAAATTGGGAAGGGGCGAACCACGTAGGAAAGAGTGTTTAAGCTACACTAACGTGAACCTGTGGAGGGGCGAGGATGCAGTGTGCGCCGATGTTTCCCACAGCAATATCACTGCTATGGCAATGAGATACAGAAGAAAGATTAGACACGGAGACCCACAGTCCGCTTTTAGTTAAGGCTCATGCTGCGAATCTTTATTGTAACAACTAGGCACAAGAGAAATCTCCAACTGCCACTACACTGTCTAGATCCAGTGCCTTTATATACGTGGTGGCCGGTGAACGGTTGCGCAGTGCGAGAATCATTTTTTAAATCAAGGAACTAGCTAGCAGACGCTGCCTGCGTCGGCGTTGTGTCTCGCGCGCGAGTGCGGGCTCTCGGGTTTTGCAAGTTGAAGTTCAGCGGTAATCGCAGAAAGAGCGTTTCCACAGTCAGGGCGCGAGGACGCTAGGGGGCGCCGAGCAGCTCAGCACGGCTTGCACAGCGCTCTGTATTTCATGTGATTTTGTTGTTGAAAGTGCTTCAACCCATCGAACCAGGATACCCATCGACTCGTGAAGACACAGGGAACACGGTGATACCACTTTTGCGGTATTTGGTGAGGCTCACAGGACGCAGCGAACCTGGAATCCCGGAACCACGAGCCAGCGTCGCTGACCCAAACGCCAGGTCGGCGCGGCCGCCGCTGCGCCTCCGCATGGCAACGGGGACGCTAGACGCGTTCGAAACCACAACCTCTAGCCATGGTGAGCCCACACCAGCGTAGAACATGGATCTCACGGGACCAGGGTCATCAACGATGGATGGCAGACACGATGGAATAGCCGACACAAGCCGACAAAACATTGAGGGACGCCCGCGCACGGACGACGACTGGCACACGGTTTTGACGCTAAGGCAAAAGAAGCAGGAAGCGCGAGAGCGCAAAAGAGGAACGGACGCGACGGCCAGCACAAGTCCGACAAAACCATATCAACGACGAAGACGGACACCCAAACTTCCTCCACTTCCCAAAGAGGATTTTAAGATAGTTGTGAGACCCCACCAGGGACTGCCTTTGAAGACTATCAGCACACCGGCCCTGGCCGAAGCAATTGTAACAGCCTGCAACTACGAAATCAGAGGTGAGCAATTTTTGCTCCGCATAAAGCCAGGTTCTAATATTGCCCTACTCTCGACACCGAGTCAGGACGTTGCTCAACGGGCCCGCCAAACCAGTTTCCTCACAATCAACGGACGTGCACACGCAGTCAACGTATATGCTGCCACCGGAGACGACGCTATTCGGGGAGTTATACATGGCCTTCCACCCCGAACGCCGGCGGAAACCATCAAGGCAAATCTGCGTATACGAACTCAAGGCGTCGAACTTATCCACGCGAGAATGATCGGCGACACAAAGAGTGCCGCCCTCACTTTCAGCGACCCATCGCTGCCGCGAGTGGTTTACTACAACGGCGGCGAACTCCTATGTCATCCTTACCGTGCTACCGTGCAGGTGTGCAAAACATGCCATGCAAAGGGACATCGGACGGACGTCTGTCCCCAGCCAGACTTGCGCCTGTGCCGCACTTGTGGACTCAGAGACCCAGCGGACGGACATCCATGTGAACCTAAGCGCGCTTCATGCGGGGGTGCCCACATCACCGGGGATCGGAGCTGCCAACGACGCCTTAAGCGACCGAGACCACCTCAAGGTAGACAACACACCGACAAACCCAAAGATGCAACAGAGTACCCACGCTGGTTCTCCTCTGAAGATGAGGAGTTGGAATTCGCCGAAGGCCAGAACAACCAACAGCGTGATCAACCGGAAAGGCCAACACTCCAACCCCCTGGGCAAGCAAGCGCCTGGTCCAAGTCATCGGCAACCCGTCAAAGCAGATCCCGCTCTCGTCCACGAGGGGGCACCCAACAAGAACGGACATCGCCACTACCACTCGGGGAACCACCGAAGGAGACGGCCGCCACTTCGGCAACGCCATCACTCGAGGTAAGCCGGGCAGCGGCCGCGTCCTCCACGACCAAACCTATCACACAAAATGAGGAGTACAAGAAAATAATAGCTGAAAACAGACAACTTAGGGCAAGCTTGAACAGCATGAGAAACGAACTGGAAGCGCTTAAACGCCAAATAACAGCGATGACGGCGCAGGGAGCAACACAAAAGACAAACACACACGCACAACCACCGAACAAACAGGCCACACCACATACACAGCCGCAAACCCAGCCCACGGCATTGCCACCTCCACCCACGACGCAACAGCTGGAAGGAAAACTGGATAACATGTGCGCGCAAATGCAGTTATTCTTTGCTGAGCTTCGAAATCTCAGAAGGTACGTTGATGACTCCCTCAAAGGTGTCAAGAAAACGCGAAAACGGCGAAAGAGCTCTAGTCCGGATAGCACGGATCCAAAGGTTATCGTAACCACAGACACAGAAGGACCCTTTGAGAGCCCGTACTCTGGCTAGACCTACAGCTCGACATCAAGAGAATCTCATAGTTTGGCAGTGGAACTGTCGATCACTGCACAACAAACATGCTGCACTAACACAATACATCAAGGCGGCGCTCGTCCCGCCTGACCTTATTTGTCTTCAGGAGGTGGGGAAATATAGAATGCCTATGCAGGGTTACCGCTTTTACAGCCATCCGGACTGCCCAGAAGTCGCAACATTGGCGCGCAAAGACCTGGCTATCACTGTCACCAAAGCACCTGGGGTAGAAATCCACCATCAAATAGTTACAACCTGGCCAGTCAAAAAGGGGCGCCCTAAATGCCTAAAACTAATGTATATAGCCCCCCTAGAGATCATACGGCCGACTTCTCTGCAATTCTAAGTCAAATATCGGCCTTGATGACAACGAAAGATCGTTTAATATTCCTCGGGGACTTCAACGCCTGGCACTCTCAATGGGGATATAAACGAGACACGACCAAGGGGTTTAATTTACTCAGCGCGACTCAGTCCCACGAACTCTTGTTGATCACACAGCCAGGTATCCCTACTAGAATGGGAAACAGCGTTGCGCGGGACACCACGCCTGACCTTACTTTTGTCAACAATGAGAGACTTGGTGTAACCTGGAGGTTACACCAACAACTTGGTGTAACCTGGAGGAGACACTAGGCAGTGATCACTACCTCTTATGTATCTCTATAAACACTGCCAAGGTTCGACAACCTCTAGGGGTAGCCAGGCTCACAGATTGGCAGAAGTACAGAGAGCGCCAACAACTAGGTGCCTTCTCGCCACCAGCCACCGCACAGTGTTGGATAACGTTCCTCCGGGAAATCTACGCTGCCACCACAAAGGAGATCCAGACCACACCGAAAACACCGGCAATAGACAGTCATCTTTCTCACCTCTGGGAAGCTCGCAGAAGCCTCACCAAGCGCTGGAAACGGCAGCGGCACAATCGCAAACTTAGACACCGAATAGCCCTGCTGGCAGAAAAGGCTAACACATATGCGAAAGAGCTAAATAACCAGAACTGGCGCAGTTTCTGCGACTCCCTCAGAGGAAATCTAAGTACAAAGAAAACTTGGGCCATTCTTCGCTGCCTGTTAGATCCAACTAGCACACGCACCGAGACAGCAAATGTCATGCGACGAATTATCGGAGAATACCAAGGCTCGGAGGAGGAACTCATCGAACACATCAAAAACATGTACACCGGGGAGGAACAGGCAACCCCACCCGTTGCGAGAGAATATCAAGGAGCGGAGAACTCGCGCTTGGATGCCCCGATCACATTCTCCGAGCTCTACGCAGCAGCCCAGACTTTCAAGAGAAACACGGCACCCGGACCGGACCAAGTCACGAACGCTATGCTACGCAACCTCAGTGACGCAGCCCTGAAACAGTTAGTCGACTTTTTCAATGATACGGTATGGAAAGGTGGTGGGGAACTACCATCTGAATGGAAGGCGGCGAATATTGTGCTCATACCAAAACCAGGAAAGACGCGTGAGCTCAATCATCTGAGACCCATATCGCTCACGTCGTGCATGGGCAAGCTATTCGAGCGCGTTATTCTAACCCGTCTTGAAGCTTACTCAGAAGAAAACAACCGCCTTCCTGACTCTATGTTCGGCTTCCGCAGGGGAATCTCTGCACAGGACGTATTCCTTCTGCTGAGAGATGAGGTTCTCGACCCTCCACCAGGCACTTTGGATAGAATCGTACTTGCACTCGACGTCCAAAAGGCCTTTGATAACATCTCCCACACGACAATACTAGAGGGATTACGCGACGTTGGTTGTGGGGAGAGGGTCTTTCACTATGTTCAAGATTTCCTCACCAACCGCACGGTGCAAATAGAACTCGGCTCAGCACGCTCTGCACCGTATCGCCTACCGGATAAAGGCACACCTCAAGGATCTATATTGTCACCAATGCTCTTCAACATCGGACTACGCAAAATGGCCCTAGACTTGCAGAAAGACCAAGACCTTGGCTGCGCCATCTATGCGGATGATATTACGCTTTGGGCATCCAAAGGCTCATACGGCAACCGAGAAGATACACTTCAACGGGTCATCAACACCTTTGAACTTACATGAGCCGTGCTGGCATGAAGTGCGCTCCAGCAAAATCGGCGTACATCCACATAAGACCATGGCATACCCGCGCAACCAGGGCTCCTGAGCTGCAGCTCACCTTGGAGGGAGAGCCGATCAAGCGGGTATCCCACCTGCGCGTACTTGGAATGCTCATACAAGAAACAGGCAGCGTAAGCATAGCGCTCTCTAATCTCAGACGCACGGTCCGGAGCGTAACGGGGCTTATTCGCAGAGTTGCCCGTAGCCGAGAGGGTATGACTGAAGCAGACACTATGAAATTAGTACACGCATTTGTTATTAGTCGCATTACATATGCCCTGCCTTTCCAAACTACGCGGCGTCACGAAATCGAACAAGTAGACAAACTAATCAGGATCGCCTGTAAAGCGGCACTCGACCTGCCTGAGAACACAAGCACGGCCCGACTGCATGAATTGGGCATGGCAAATACGTACGAGGAATATGCAGCGGCCACGCTAATGGCTCAGCGTGAACGACTTAACAGGACTCCTCAGGGCCGTTCGGTCTTACATAAATTAGACTACCCACTCTCGCCACAGTTCTGCGGTGATGAAACCACACTACTGCCATCTGAACTCCGAGAGAGGATCCACGTGGCCCCGATCCCCCGTCACATGCACCCAATCCATCACGCTACACGGAGACGCGCCCGGGCGGTCACCTTACAAAAGCGGCGGGACGATCCTAATACGTACTTTACAGACGCGAGTCCCTACCATCGAAGCGCAAATATGGTCCCTGCTTTCGCTGCAGTTGACTAACCAAGGGCGAACAACCACTGCAGTGTCCATTCGCGCGAGATCAATTTTAACGGCCGAAGCCGCGGCCATAGCTTTGGCCATACGCGCAGCGGAGGCCAGGGGCGAATCGGCATTTGTTCTGACGGACTCTCAGGACGCCTGCCGTCTTTTCCTTGGCGGGGTCTTACCGGACTGCGTATTACGCATACTGGGGACGGCCCTCACAATGGATCATGGTGTGACTTGGTGCCCGGCGCACTCAGGAGTTGAGGGGAACGAACGGGTGGACCGTTTGGCTCGAGGCATGACAGGCCGAGCCGCGGACCACATCACCCGGGAGGACACTTCGACACCTGGCGCACCAAGAGAAATCCTCGAATTTCAAAGACTAGGTAGGCGAACTAAAGCTCCACCTCATCCTAACCTAAACAGGAGACGAGCACGGGACTGGCGTCGCCTCCAAACAAACGCGTACCCACATTTACACAGATTACGCAGAATGTACCCTCACAGATACAGCAACAAATGTCCGTGGTGCGGTGCAACACCGACATTGGAACACATAACATATCAGTGTACACAACGTCCGGAGGCTGCCATCTCGCCTCTGTGTAACGATTCCCTGAATTGGTCGTGGGAGGCGCGGCTCGCGGAACTGGAAATGGGAAGCCAACTGGCGACCCTTGACCAGGCCCGGCGAGCCGCTGTAGCCAGTGGGGCCCTGGAAGAGGGGCACCACCCACCCTAACCACTCCAAGGCACGACATAAATAAATGTTTCTTCTTCTTCTTCTTCTTCCATAGTCAGCGCTCGCCGTTTGCTCTGCCTCGCCACACGGCAAGCACTGAGGCAGTGGCGCCCTCTCTTGTGCTCAAGCACCTCATGACAGAAGACGAGGATGCACGGCGAAATCCTTAGGTGCTTCGCCCCTGATAAGCAGTTGCTAATCCGCGCTTGTGTCGTACGTTTATTCGCAGGTTTCTTGTGCGTTTCTGATGTAATTCTAGCCTGAGTATTTTGGTCACGGTGTAAGATATATAGTGATTCTGGTTCAGGCATCTTGTATCTTCCCTCCTGAGGCGCAAGCGTATATAAGAACCAAAGCGTTCCCACTAGCTCGCGACACCACGAGCCACGGGACGCTGGTCATTTTCCCTGGTCGACTGGCAACGCGTGACGTGGCACTGCAACCCCAAAATGAAAAATTAGCGTGGGTCGCCAGCGATGCGACGCAAACGAAGTCTGGGTAGAGTGTAGTAGAAGCACTCTAGAATGGGCGACGATGCAGCATGGCCCGCGTCTCGCATAATTTTAAGTTCGCCAGTTGTGACGTCCTGACTCGAATACTTAAAGGTATATCATGCAAACACGGCTTCAATCCTATTTTCTTTGAGGCTATCGCCAACTACTTGGACAAAGAGACTGACAACCAGACGTTTGGTACACTAATTCACGATGGGATTAAGTTGAAGTCCAGGGTTCGACGGAAACCCGTCTTGTCGGGAAAACTCATGGCGGGAAATGGCAAGCGCCGGTCAATCGTTAGAACTAGAATAACATCTCGGGTTTAACGTCCCAAAACCACGATATGATTATGAGAGACGCCGTAGTGGAGGGCTTCGGAAATTTCGACCACCTGGGGTTTAACGTGCACCTAATTCTAGGTACACGGGCCTCAAGCATTTTCGCTTCCACCGAAAATGCAGCCGCCGCGGCCGGGATTCGTTCCCGCAACCTTCGGGTCAGCAGTCGAGCGCCATAACCACTAGACCACCGTGTCGGGGGTAATCGTTAGAACTAAACTGACGTTTTGGCCCCACTACGGAGACCTTGTTGACAAAGAGTGCAAATATATTTTAGGGCGTTGGTTGTTTGGGTTTGGTGATGTGACGTAAGCATCGACTATATATTGGGAGCAGGTTCCCTGAGCTTCGATTGACCGTGTTATCTGTTGTTTGGATGTGGAGGGATTCCACACGAATCCTTGCTGTTTTGGTCTCTCGTTTTCCAATTATCTTCGCGCTGTCCCAGTCGATGTCATGGCTCATGGACAATGCGTGTTCAGCGAGCGCGTTTGTCGTCACGCGCTTTGTTTTTATATCATGGCTGTGCTGCTTGATTCTTTTACAGCGACAGCTGTTATGAGATCATTTCAGCGCCGTTTTTTGCGCCGTAGTTGTCCGCCGCGGCCGCCGCCACTGCCGGTGTCCGTAACCACTATCGCTCGAAATAAGAAAAAAAAACGAAATAAGAAAAAAAATCCAGGATGGTTCGAACCTGGGCTCTCTGCGTGGGAGCCCAGTATTCAACCTCTGTGCCATGCCGGTGCTTTAAACTGCCTTGAAAAAAGACCCTATACAGTCTTCATGTCGGGAAGGAACCACATTAACATATGTAATGTAGCGTGGCAGAAGAGTAAAATAACAACCAAGTGTCACACAACGCCAATTCTGTAACCAGGCGTCACACAATGCGAATTGCGGAACGAGCGAGTTGTTGAATGCTTCCAACCCATTACAAAGAGATCTGCCATAATTCTTCATCGTCATTAGCCACAGCATCAACAAAGTGCACATAATGCCTTACAGGTGTTTAGCAGATACTACGGTTCTGCGCAGAATGACGTGTCGATAGAAGGAAGCATCTCAACATAAAACATAACGACTGTTTAGGAAGGAAGCAGTGGCTGCTTCCTTCCTTCACAAAAATTATGATTTATTGGCCTCGAGATCTTGGAGTGGCGCCCTCTCGCGTGTGACGTCAAAGCGAGGACTCCGCTCTCAACCGCGCTGCAGCAGCCGCTGTTCCTGTATGCGGATCGTCTGCTTCAGGCGGGAACATTGTCGAACGAACAGCCTCGCGACGGTCAACAAACGTCTACAACGAATGTTTTCGAGTGTAATCTTGAACTTGTTTTAGTGGCGGCCCAATCGGCAGGGCCAAGAAATCCCCCGGATGGCCGACGAGTGCGCCGATACCACCGGCCGCATTGCTGGTACGAAAGTGAAACCATGTGTGAGTGTTCTCGCTCGTTATCGTGTTTCTGCCCTACGATACTAATTAGTTTGGGTGTTTCTTTCGATATTTCAGTAAGCGTGCCGTTCTCCAGCATCTACAAGTATGTAGATAGAGCTTGTGAAAGGTCGCAGTGCCTCATCGAGGGCGAGGCGGTGTACGACGCAGGCCACGTTGTTGAATGCGCGGTCGAGGCCGTCAACGGAGATCGCATCACCGTCGCACCTCTCGTCCTGCAAAGAAGTGCGCAAGTTCCGCCTTGTTGCGCACCCTCCTGCCGATGACCATGATCGCAGTTTCTCCCGTAATGTTGGTTCAGTGAGAACGATATTACGTCGTAGTTCATATTATTAATACCGCACAGGGCCGCCGCATGGGTATTAGAATATAACAAATAGTTATTCGCTGATTATACCACGCACAGGGCCACAGAGATTACCGTGGCAAATGCAAGCTGGGTCCAGTTTCACGCCACGTAGCCTAACGAAAAGCTTAAAGAGCTCCGCTTTTAAAAAAGTGTCTGCACTGCCTCAGGTGAAAACTTTTAGAGAATGTGCACTACACAGCAGCAACAGGTTTGGCTTATGACTTTATGATAAGCACTCTGCCAGGCGCGCGCTTGTCTTTATAAGTAAAATACGTATGTGCACCATCCAAATGCAGCCGTAGTCTCAGATATCCTGCGCCGCTCAGCTGAGCTCACGAGACGCGCTTACGTGCGAGGCGATTCGGAGGCCGCGTCGTCGGCTCCTTGTCTAGGGGCCTTCGCGGCAGGTTGTGGGACGGCACCGCACCTGATGTAAGTCGCCTATGCTTATAGCCTGCGTGCAATAAATGGCTTAAGTATTGGCGAGGCGCTTAGACGTGGTCACAAGCTTACCTAAGAGTGGCGCGTACGGTGGGTAGCAGAAGTCACTGTCCGCGAAGTGATTGCTGCACACGGTCGATGAAGGCGTGGGGCGCATTCCCATTCTTAGCTTGACGATCCACTCCTTCTTCAGCTTCGGGTCCTTAGAGTAGTTGTGAAAGCTAACGCCTTTTTCACGAGCGGACGAAGTACACTGAGGTACAGAGCAATACTTCACCATTGCGCAGCACTCACCGCGCGGACAAGCGGCCGCAGTTCTAAGAAACAAAGAGCTGTAGTTCTAAATGAATGTTAAAAGCAGTCCCATGGTTGTTCGAACAGCGTCAGTAGCCACCATACGCAAGATAACAATTGAACTGCTTTTTTGTTGAGATTTACCACAACGGTGGTTTCAACACGGCGCTGGGCATACGTAGCAGACGAAAGCGCGCGAATCCCCGATCTGACGTCATACAGGCGCCGTTCGCAGCGCCGCCATCGGTCGCACACCAGGCCAATAGCGTAGTGGGTTCTGCGCAAGTGCACTTCTATTGGTTGCCAAGGAAGCCCATAAGGCTCCCATGATCCATTTCCTCGGGGTCTCAATAAAGTTAATTACCTTTCTCTATCTCTTTCTCACGTTAGCGTATGTTATAAAGTGCGGTGGGAGAATGAAATAACGACCGGGCGTTACACAATGCGAAGTACGTAACTAGTGGGTCATTTAAAGCTTCCAACCCATTACAAAAGGATCAGTCATAATTCTTCATCGTCATCAGTCGTCGCATCAAGAAACTGCACATAATGCCTTAAAGACGGTACCTCGCTTCTCCGCAGAATGACGAGTAATGTCGTGGTGGGTGCTTACAACTTCACAAAAATTATCGTTTGTGGCGTAGTGGGTACGTTGCTAGTGTAGTTGTATTAGTAGCCACAAGAGAGTTTATAACGGGCTCTAGAAATGCCGCTCTTCGAGCTTTCGCTGTGACTGTGCTGCGCTTTCCGCGCAGGCCTGGCGTTTTTTTCCAAAGTCGCCAGGCTGACCTATGTAGACGTGTTTGCAATCAGCGCAAATAATCCTGCATACGACGCCCGGAAAATTCTGCTTTTCGAGTTTGTCTTTCACCGTACCCATAGGGGGCTTGAGCTTGCACGTCGGCATGTGAGGGACACTGACTAAATACCAGGGTCGTAGCCAGAAATTTTTTTTCAGGGGGGGGGGGGGGTTCAACCATACTTTTTGTATGTTCGTGCGTGCGTTTGTATGTGTGCGTGTATATATACGCAAGCAAAATTGAAAATTTTCGGGGGGGGGGGGGGGTTTGAACCCCCCAACCCCCCCCCCCCCCCCTTGGCTACGCCTCTGCTTCATACCCTCGAAGGATTCGGGACAAGCTTTCGTTTACGCCCGGGCCGTATGTACAGGAATCCTTTTAACGCGAAAGCTCACCACAAGGGTCGTTTTTGGCGCCGTAGTTGTCCGCCGCCGCCGGTGTCTGTAACCACTATCGCGCGAAATAATGAAAAAAAAAAACGAAATAAGAAAAAAACTTTTCTAGATGGAACAAGGTTCGAACCTGGGCCATCTGCTTGGGAGCCCAGCATTTTACTTCAGAGCCATGCCAGTTATTAAAATTGCGCTGCAAAAAGACCCTCTGCAGGATTGATATCGGGAAGGAACCAGATTAGCATGTGTAATCTTGTGTGGTAGAAGAGTAAAATAACAGCACTCTTGAAAAAATGGAGTGACCCTCTCTCCTTTAGGGAGAATCGGCGATGTCCCGAATGTTTGTCTTCAGATGGAGAAACCGTTCCTCCCCTTTCAACGGAGAAACCGTCAAAATCAAGATGGCTGACGCCAAGCCAGTGAAGCGAGCAATAGATTTATGCCTAGCGAGTGCATCGATTCTCGACTGATAAAGAGTATGCGGTACTGGCAATCACAAAAAACGGTCCCGCTGAGCTTAATATTGAACAATATGACAATAAAATCAAGGAGACAAACCTGTAGTGATGAAAACCTCGCGAAATGGAACGACGGAACTCGTACGTTTCGCTCGGCCTGAGAGACGGCGTTCACTTTACAAGAGACGGATACTGCAAAGGGGCTCTCACCCGGAGACTGTACCTTAGGCTTGCTGTCTTTATTTGTCGAAGCGTCACTCGGTGTAGCGACGTTATCCACGCGTTTGTGCCTCCAAAATGTACATTCTGTAGCATCAAAACAATCCCGGCGCAGCAGAGCATAGTTTTGGTAGATAGATGTCCAACTTCATATAAGTAGGTGGAGTTGTGAGAGCGCCGCCGCCGTGAAGTAGGTGGTAGCTGGCGTCATCTAGAGGGATTTAACAATACTAAAAAAAAGTTGTTTCTATCAGAGGCGGCGTACGTTGATACTGCACACAGCATTTCGGGAAGGTAGGCCCGTTCATGGATTACACAAGGACACCGGAAAGTTGATACAGCTTTTATTAATACGCACACGTTCACAGGCAGACACATAGTACACACAGTGAATTCAATACATACACAATTCATTCGCATGTATAAAACCTATAGGAACCCAAGCTCAAGTTTGCGGCGCGACGACAGCGCCGCGCTGGCCGCGCTGCGGCTCTGTCGGAAAGCTCTGGAGCTTAGGGGCGGCCAACTCAGCCCCTTTCACGGTAGCGGTAGCGCACGTGTTCTTCTGTCGATGCGGGAAACGGGGGGGGGGGGGGCGTCAGCTCGGCACGTTGAACCGAGAGGCTTGCTGTGCGAAGCTGCGCATTTCCTCGATGGCAGTATCGACCCCACGGAAGTGGACGTGAGGTCGGAAGCATTCCTGCGTCGTGGGCTGCCACAACAGTGCAGACAACACCAAGGCACGCGATTCACGTGTTCAACTGTATCGTTTCCCGGGCGTGTCGTACGAGAAATAAAGGCGGCAAGCGTGGATAGCTGACAGCGCTGTCTTGCCCTCTATTTTGGCTGTCTGAGTTCATCGCTTTCGTTCGTTTCGACTACCTTAATCGGTAAGTAACGCGGCGCATGCACGCAGCGACTACAGTAATGATTACACGCTGTCTTCTCGCATTGTGAAAGTCCAGTTACGGTTGTAGGTGAAAAAACTTTTTTTGATTCCCCATGTTCGTGAGACCTACCCGTCGTTGTTGAACGTTCACACTCGCGCTATACCGTTAGCGTTGCGCGGCTGGTTGAATTCAACTGAACTCGGCACATTGTCAGAAGTTCGGCGCCTGCAATTCACGCGTCGGGAAGGCTGCTTTATCACGCCGGAACGGACGTCCGTGCATTTTCAGCAAGCTTTGACATCGTTCTGCAGGTTTGCTTTGTTTTTGTCACTTTATTAGTGTGATATACATTTAAGCCGCAAAATACAACTGACACTTAATACATGCTTTGCAATTGCAACCTTGAAGTAGCCTTCTGTCACCTTCTGACTTTGTGCGATTTTGTAGCCGCGTTCGCGCAGCAGGTTTCATACGCCTGTCAAGTTGATATCATAAAAAGAGACTGCAAGCATGACACGAGAGCCGAAAAAACGAGGCGAGCCGTTCATCTTGCTTCACAGTGGTTAAAGCTCAGCTAGCTGCCTCGCTTCTTAATCCGCGGGTGATTCTTTAGCGGCACGGAGGACTTGACTCTAACCTTCCCAGCAAACAGTGCAATGGCCGTGTAATTTCTTTTTTTCGCACGCCGCAAACGTTTGTTCACGAAAGTACACGGCTGCTACTGTTAAGCATGCCATATCAAAACAACAATCACATGATTCGTAGTCCACACCGCAGAACATCGATAGCGTGTACGGCTTCATTTCGGAGTGCATGTGGACCATTATTCATCTTTAACATGACAGAATGAGGCTTACCTCGAGGTATACGTCCTACACGGTGTAATCGCGACTTGGGAAATGCATTTCGTTTTGAGTCGGGCGTCGTTGTCGTCGATCGTCCGCTCTTCACCGTTAATGTGATGACGAGCCTTTCTCCTTTTCTCAAATTCGATTTTCGGAAGTGCCAGTCAAGCTTGAAGATCCTTTTGAAGCCGCACTGCACGCGGTACAATGTGAGACGATGCAAGTGCAACGCGAGAGCTCTGCACGTGCACGGAAACGAGCGGCAACGCGGTCGAGAGAAGGGAAAACGCTGCTGCTTACACCCCAGTTTCTCTTTTTCTGCCAGAGATGAGGCTGCCTGTCAAGAGCAGCAGCGCCGCTAAGCGTTGCTTGGAAAGCTTATAACATGAAAAATTCACTACAGACGCATACGTACAGACGTTTACACATACCCCTCTACAGTGGACCATGGTGGCACAAGCGATGCGTAATTTTTCTTCAACTCCTTACGATTTCATGGCTGCGCCACAATATACGCCGACATTATTAAATAGTAGCTATGGCTTAGCCAAGCGCACCAGTTAATCTAAAGCCGCATAATAATGAACAGTATAATTACAGAGTTGATTAAGTTAGTGCAAAAACGACCATATTGAGAACCGTTCATACCATTCCGACGACATTTTGAAGTAGCGCCATCTTCCGACAGCGGCCCCAAATGAAATTTCTCTCTCTGATTTCTTTATTTTCAATAGTTACTGCGGGAGGGCGCAACATTGGCAACATGCAGTTCAGATTCTGTCGCCTTCGTCGCGTCGACTACGTTGAGTGATTTGGCGTTGACATCTGTTCGCATTCTATTTATGCGTTGACCACAAGTATGACGATGGGCCATGGATTCGTTCAACTGCTAGCCCTTCAATGACAATGCTTCTGATTCGGTACGGCCGTCTCATTTGTGTATACGTACGTTACAACACAGGTCGTGCGAAGAAACAAGACAAGATGGCCTCGCACCGCACGGTGGTCTTTCGAGAGCAATGTCAGCGGCTCTTGGCGTCGCGCAAGCTCGATTACTTGAGTAGAGAAACTGGCGCTACACCGCGCGAATTATGGAAAAGAACGCTACCCACACTACGTGTTCTGTAATATTTCAGTACGCTGTACCTACATGCTGCTCTGCTACTGTTACGTCACGGTATTCGGCTGGCGTGTGAAATTGCGATCATTGTGCGACAACTGTGTAGTTGTCGTTGTGGCGGTGGTTAGTCTTGCGTTGAAGTTGGAATACTCCTTTCACAAAGGTGAGTGAGCGTGTTAGTGATTACCTACTCTGCACAGCTGTCATTAGAAGCGCTTTGTGTGTTGAGTTTCGCACGCCAAAGCAAAATCCTGAGAACGAGAAATACATACTGCGCGCGTGCATAAGTCCGTCCTAATTCTCAGTGATGGCATGCGTATTCCAAAATGCATGTGATTGAGAATTTTGGCTTAATTGACAGAAGTCATTGACTTATTTTCCAGATATGTGCAATTATCATGCAGGTTAACGTTAAAATGCGGCCACGGCGGCCACATTTCAATGGGGGCGAAAGCCAAAGAACAACCATGTGCTTATGTTCGGGTGCACGTTAAAGAACCCCAGTTGATCGAAATTAATCCGTAGTCCCACGCTACGGCGTGCCTCATAATTATACGGTGGTTTCGACACGTCAAACTCCAGCAATTATATGTTATCGTACTTTCACGCATGCACTGTCCAGTGGTATCACGTTTGCTAAAATATTGTAAAAGTTAACTTTCATGCTTCTTTATATTGCTTGTTGTATTGATAAGTGCTATAAGTGCTGTGTAAAACAAAAAACGCGTGGTCTTGCCAAGTATGTTAACGCCGAAAGAAAATGGATTTATTGGTGTACAGTCTTAGGTGTTCATTAAAACAAGACTGTTTTGTGAAGCGGGACTTACTGTATTTATGACAAGCAGATCGTGCGCAAACGTATACAAACAACACGAGACGCACGGAAGTATGCGGCGTATCGCGCACACGCCGAGCCTATAAAAGGAAAGAAAAAAAAAACGCCACACACGTTACTCAACACATAGAACAAAAACAATGAACGTCACTCGTGCGTTGCTCGCATCAATCCTAGGTAAGAGTAATTGCACGCGACAGGCCGAGATCCATAGCACTGGATAGTCTGGTCTGAGGCTGCCGAGTAAACGCGAAAGGGCGGCCGTTCTCCGCAGCACGGAATCACGATGTAACTCGGCGTGCGCATGCGCGCGCGTGCAAGTCACGTGGTTGAGGAGAAAAGTTTCTCCTTTGGCGCTTGCCGCAAGAGGACGCGACGAGTAAATCGTCCGCAAAGGAGAAAGTCGCTGTTCCGAAGGAGGAACGGAGCCCGTTGTTCCATTATCGCTCCCTTTTTTAGAGTGAGCCAGGCGTCACGCAACGCGAATTCTGTAACCAGGCGTCGCACAATGCGATTTGCGCAACGAGTGGGTTGTTGAATGCTTCGAACCCATTACAAAGGGCGCTGCCATAATTCTTCATCGTCATCAGCCACAGCCTGAACAAAGTGCACATATGCCTTAGAGGCATTTAGTGGGTACCACGGTTCTCCGCATAGTGATGAAAAATTGCAGAGTGGTTGCTTCCATACTTCAAAAAAATTATAATAATTAATAGCGTACTGGGTTCCTGGCAAGTGCACTTCTCTTGGTTGCCAAGGAAGCCCATGAGGCTCCCACGATCTATTTCCTCAGGGTCCTCAATAACGTTAATTCCCTCTGTCTCTCTTTCTCACGTTAACGTATGTTATAAAGCGTGATAGCAACAAATTGTAATGTTATACAAAGTGAGGCTGGCAGCAAACTCCTTTGTATCTGATCTCGCGTAACTCTACATAACTGGTGTTAGTGAATAGGGCCGCTACAGGGCAAGATGCCCTTTCTGCACAGCGTCTTCGCATTGAGAGCGCAGTTTGGAACGGGTAGTAGCGACGCATGTTGATCGCGATCAAGTAATTTGATCCGTATTGACTCCTATTGAGGTCAGAAGTGTGGTTGGGATACTGGAATTCAACAAATAGTTGTGGAGAAAATTGCGTTTCAGAGAAATTATCAAGGATTCAGAGTCCGACGCATTTGAGTATGCCGAAGCAGTATACTGTCTCCGTGTTGAATAAAAAGTCCCTGGCCATCGTGGCGTAGCACTACTTGGGAAATCTAGATAGACCGTTGCGCAAGATTTCCCTCTAGGTGTTAAGTGATACAGCCGCTTATAAGGTAAAAACTTATAACCTGTGTTGGTATGACCACTGGTGGATCTCTTCGTATACCTCCCATAGGACGCGAAATTCAAACGCTCCGTCGACGCAAGCGCCGAGAGCGCCGAGAGCGCTATTGAGTTACGCCCCTTGCTGACGGCCGCGAAGCTCAGGGGGCGATGACGTAGCGATTACGTTGCTTACGTCGTCAGGGCAACAGTAACAACAACCGCTCGGCTCCATTCCTCTTTTTCCCTCTCAGCGCGCCGTTTTCTTTGTTTTTTTTTGTGCACTTGCTTTTTCTCCTCTCCCATGCCGCGCGCAGGGGTTTTTTTTTTTCTTTTTGGTTCGCGTGCGCTCGCGCGCGTGCTGTGCTTGGCCGCGCATTCGTGTTTGCCTGCAGCCGGCATGTGCTAGAGCATAAAGGATGAATCCACCTACAACATTTCTGTTACCTCTTTTTATTCTTTTGTTTCCGAAACTCAAGATTTGCATGTAATTGGGCACGATACAAGTTCAGGAGAAGAACAGACGGGAAGAATTCACAGTGTGCGCATGACTAAATACAGAAGTTCATTGTAAAATTTAGAAATTAAAAAATTGAACACATTGAAAAGTGTAGGCCCTTTGACGCACACACATATAAGAAACACGATTTTCTTTTGGTGCAATACCGATCAAAGTGCAGAGGAGCCTCTGATGAGAAGTAATCATGTAGTTTAAATAAATGTCAGTCCATGACAAAAACATAACGAAGCGCATAGTATGTAAATATGAAATATTAATGTAATGATTTACTTATTAACCGTTGAATTGATACGAAACACAAAACAACCAGTTACCTATTTGCCCAGATGTTGCACAAATATACACGATATGCTGGACGCCTTCACCCGACAAACAAAATGAAAAAATCAGATTTAGCATAGTAAGTAGTACATGGCGCTAAAAAGAGCAAGGCACAATATATGGTACTTGAACACAACTTGAGAGTTAGTTGGTGGCAACGGGATGCAGGCCATGGTCAGTTTATGCAGCAGCACATGACATTCGAAGAAAAGCGTAGTACTCAACGACCAGGCGAAATAAGCCTATACGCAGCTTTTCTTTCACCGCGAATACATTGCCTAGCTGAATATAACGCCTCTGAAGGGAGGGCGTCATTTCGGGTACACTGAGCACTTCATTGTAATAAACACAAACAGTAAAATTCTCATGACTACACATGCATTCTTAGAGCGGTTTTTCCATAGGTAATAAGAGAGACAATATATAAACACGCAGAGTACTTCTTCAGCCGTAAGTACATAGCATATTCACGCACCGAGAAGAAGCTCTGGGGGCAGGATAGAAAGCTGGTCAACTTGAGTTGCGGATCGAGACTTCGCAGAGAGCTGATTCTACAGCTGTTAACCCCTCCTTGGGCAAACGCATCAGTTCTTGCCTTCTCGAATACTCCGCAAACGTTTCCGTCCTGAAATAAAGCAATTGAAAACTATTAATTCCAATGATACAAGTTACGCAGTCGCATGAGGCAAACGTAGTTTCGTCGTCTCGGCTCAGTGCAAGCTGCGATACATTAGGTAGTTTTAGAATAGCGTACGCTAAGTTAGCGTTTGCGGCTCGCTATTTCCGTCACTTAACGGGAGCCCGCAAGCGGTTAGCGTACGCCGCATGCACAGTTGCGCGAAAAGCCAACGCAAAGCTTTGCGTACGCTATTCTAAATCTGCCTATTGAGTCTCAGAAACGCGTATTTAAACGATGGCGACTGATAAACAGGCAAAAAAAGCAAAACGCACTTCTATCACGCAGTTGTGTCTAAGACGCAAAAGTTAAACTATGAGTCTCAAGTGCTTTAATTTCATTTCTTCTAGGAACAGCGATATTAACTGCAACATCGTGCTCTTCACGATTCAGCCATATTTAAAAAAATAACTGTGTTGTCCAACTACAACTCGTATATGTGTGTCTGCGAACGCAAGCCGCATGCTCACCTTTAGTTTTTCGGAACCTCAAAGAATCTTGCGGAACTCGGCCGGTCTTGAAGTATCCGTGCACCGTTGCATGATGTACGAATGGTGCGTGCCGTTAACCACCACGGCGGCAAGAGCGCACAACACGCAAACACCACAAAAACTCCACACGCCGGCCAAAGCTCGCTTCATGTAACGGAACATCACGAAACTTCATATCAAGGCCGGGGACTAGGACGGGCTCCTGTATGGCGGCGACGGAGCACGGCTGACATAACGACCACTCCGATAAGTCTCAAGAGCGAACAATGACCCGCTAACCACAACGGGAGACTTGCAGATGTCCGCCAAGCATAGCCTGCCTGCACAGCCAGCCTGGTGACCGCTGTTAACACTCGCTTCGTGCTACAACGGAATGTTCGACGAATTCAAAACTAGAGTCGCGGCGCGCGCGCGGCCTCCGCGGCCAGCGCGGGGCGCAAAGCTTTGTCGGCACGGAGGCGGGCCCGGCAGGCTGCCATTGGCTGCTTTAATTATGAATATCTATCCACCTTAGCGCCAATTTCGCCTTCAGTTACGGCCCCTTTTAAAAGGCCGCTAAGCTAGCAAATTAATATGCAGAAAACTAAAGTAATGTGGAACAATCTTGGCAGAGAACAGCGCTTCGCGATAGGTGGCGAGACGCTGGAAGTTGTAAAGGAGTACGTCTACTTAGGACAGCTAGTAACCGCGGAGCCGAACCATGAGAGTGAAATAACTAGAAGAATAAGGATGGGATGGGGCTCATTCGGCAAGCATTATCAAATCATGAATGGTAGTCTACCACTATCTCTCAAGAGGAAGGTATATAACAGCTGCATCTTACCGGTACTTACCTACGGAGCAGAAACCTGGAGACTTACAAAGAGGGTTCAACTTAAATTGAGGACGACGCAGCGAGCGATGGAAAGGAAAATGATAGGTGTAACCTTAAGAGACAGGAAGAGAGCAGAGTGGGTCAGGGAACAAACGGGGGTTAAGGATATCATAGTTGAAATTAAGAAGAAGAAATGGATATGGGCCGGCCACGTAGCACGTCGGCAGGATAACCGGTGGTCATTAAGGGTAACTGACTGGATTCCAAGAGAGGGCAAACGCGTGAGGGGAAGACAGAAAATTAGGTGGGTAGATGAGATTAAGAAGTTTGCAGGTATAACGTGGCAACAGAAAGCACAGGACCGGGTTGATTGGCGGAACATGGGAGAGGCCTTTGCCCTGCAGTGGGCGTATACAGGCTGATGATGATGATGATGATGATGAAGCTAGCAAATTATTCAAGACGGTGTCGGTGACGTAATCATGACGTAATTCTTTGGGACGCCGGAGCGGCAGTGTTTCCGGGTATTGGTATGACTTTTACACACCCTGGAGGCAATGGTAATAATGAATAATTATATCTGAGGTTTAACGTCCCAAAATTACGATATGATTATGAGAGACGCCATAGTGGAGGGCTCCGGAAATTTCGACCACCCGGGGTTCTTCAACGTGCACCTAAATGTAAGTGCACGGGCCTCGAACACTTTTGCCTCCATCGAAAATGTGGCCACAGCGGCCGGAATTCGATCCCGCGACCTTCGGGTCAGTAATCGAGCGCCATAACCACTAGACCAGCGCGGCTGGGCTAGATGCAATGTTCCACAAAGTGCAATATTACACGCTTTACACTGCAAAGCTTCTGTACAGCAGGAAACATGGTTAACTAAAGTATCGTACCTCTGATGCAGCTGTCGCAGAAGGTGTGGTGTGCGGCGCCATTGTTTGCTTTTTCGTTCCTCGTCATGGTATATCTGTATACTGCAGCTTTTGCGCACGCAATGCGAAACTCAGAGTGCGCCAGATCTTAAGAAGGTATCAACATCATTCGCTTTGTAGTGCTCAGCGACATCGGAACGCGGGGTCAAAGGTCCGCGACCTCAGCCGGTGCTCTCGGTCCGGCTGCGGAAGAAGACAAAAGTTAAGATGGGCAATGCGTGCTCGAAACGCAAGTCCTGAACGCCACAGAGAAGTTTCTGTATGGCACTATGGTCAAGAACAACTTTTCTTGGCAATAAAGAACAGGGGCGGAACTTCTACAATTGCACTCCTACGAGAAGTAATGCGGCATGACCCGCGTTTCGCATCGCTTTGGTAAGTGATGGCTGCTCGCAATCAAAGTTTGATATCGACGCCGACGCCGCTTACCGTTCGAGGTACACGGAAAAAAAAGATGGCTGACCCCTCCGTCATTGGAACTGGTTAGTGCGTACACTCTAGAATTGGTATAACACGAAAGTGAATCGGGTCGTTACCGAAGTATTTGGCTGCTTATAGTGCATTGGTATATGAGAGCTTGTACAATGTCTTTTGTTTTTTGGTAGATATAGCACGGCTTGATATAGACGCACCAACGTTGATGCCGAGTGGCACATCTCCGTACCGAGGACTAACGCCCAGGATCATGATTTAACCCATGCAGTAGCTGAAGTTCTAAAGATATACCTGGACACCGCATACAGTGAATCCTGCGCAAATATGGCACCAACAAGCACATACTAAACACTGATACTCGATATGCCCTCCTTCAAAGCATCGGGAAACGCGAGTAGAAACGCGACTATCGTCATGTCTCCCCTCTAGCTTCGCCGTTAATTCTCATAGGGCGAGCGAGGCACACGGGGCGACAGCCAGCTGCCGTCGGAGAGCTATTTTTCGATATGAATGGATGCTATGAGCAAGGATTGGATTAAAGCCGCCACCTCGCGGTGAGTTAAAGAGTTGACGACAAGAAACTTCAATGGGAAGCGTACACAATGAGACGGTCGTAGCAACGGCGTGTTGCCGGAGCTAATTGCGGAGGCAACGACGCCTATTTTTTTCGAGCCTGGTGGCACATATGCACCACCTCGTTATGATGGGGACGCTCATAGGAGCCATCTATCCATCCATCCAAGAGCACTGTGAGAGGAAAGCGTGAAAGATAAAAGGCGCGTTCGTTATGTGTTTGGCGATCGCTCAGTGGGCTATCCGCCCGCCAGCCATCGTCGCGGACCTAGAGGTAATAGTTTTAGGGGCGAAGCTCCTTAAGGCGGCACCCGTTCGTCCCTCGTAGTCGTCATCGTCGTAGTAGTCCGTAACAAGTCTTACGCTTTGACCTCCAAGGTGGTGCCGGTGGGAGATTTCTCCTGTGCGTTGTTGAACAATAAAAAATTCGCAGCGTGCGCGTTAACTAAAAGCCGAATTCTTCTGTCTCTCATTCCCCATTAGCAGCCATTGGCATGTTCCAGTACGAAACGTTAGTAGAAGTAGAAGTGTAAGTGTTAGCTAAAAGCCGACTTCTTCTGTCTCTCATTCCCATTAGCAGCCATTGTTTACCTCCAAGGTAGTGCCTGGTGAGATTTCTCCTGTGCGTGATTGAACAATAAAAATTTTGTTCAAAACGCCGTTGATTGATGAAATAAACCAACGAAAGACGCCAGATGTTTTGTAAAAGCAGAACGAAAGAACGCCAGATGTTTTTCTTAAAGTGTAGTAGTAGTAGTTGTATGTAGCCACCTCGCCCGATCGTCAACGGGCGAGGTGGACCGGCAATGGCGCGAGGACCCTGCCGTACGAGAGGTAAATCACACTAAAAGACATACTTTGCGGGCGATACACTCTAGTGAGCTTTCAACTTTTCGTCTTAATGTACATGATAAAGAAATTATTTCTACGAAAAACGCAAGGCACACCTTGAGCAATATATTTGGTTTTGGGACGCTAAATGGAACCATGAGGCGATGCGAAGCCGGAGCACTTGCACGGTCGCGTTCCGTTGGCTTTCGTTGGGCATGCTACCGACCTCGCGTCGTGGAACGCGCGTCCTGTCTTCCCTCTAGCCTTGCCTTTAATTCGCACAGGGCGAGCGGGGAATGCGGTCGCTCTTGGCGCTCTTTCGCTCGGGAGCGGACTTCTTCCTTGCATTTCACCGATCACAAGTGATAATGAAGGGACCACGTAAACCAACAGTACAATAAAAGTTTGATGTTTAATATATACACGATGTTTCACACTCTTTATATTATGTACTGGGCGCATTTCACGGAAGAGTTTCACGGTTTACAGATGATTCCCTCCGTAGCTTCGCCCCACTCATCATCATTCACCCCGTGGATATGCTGTGATTTTTTTTTCATTTCTTTGCCATAAGATGGCGGTCATTTTGCTCACGCATTTCCGCGACAGAAGTCTGTCGTGATAGCCTTGGTGGACCCCGGCATAAAACACTTTCGTGTTAAAAGGCGCGACTTTTTCACGCGTGAAAAAACACACTGACAACTTATGATGTAACTGACAAAAATATCTCACTGCTGCGAGCAGCGTCCTATTCCGAGGACCACGTAGAAAACGAGGCAGTATTTTGTATTTGACGCTGAATGTACGGACGTATTGTGAGACAACATTCATGAGCGGTAGCCTTCGCTTCGTATTCAATGACAAGAAAAGTTGTCCACGAGTATACTACTATGGGAGAGCAGCTTACCATTCTGAAACCAGGGATAATTCACTGCGTCATTGGAGCGAAATAGAACGACACACCTAGCTTAAGTCAATCTTGAAAGCCTACGTGCTCAATCTGGTTTCCATACGGAGTTTTGTTTATCTATGCCAATAGTTTTACATGTAATCTGCACAATACTAAATGCTGCAAGAAAAGAAATCAAGTTTGCGCTCCATCCTTTAGGCAACCGTCTACAAAACAGATCAATTGCTCAATTGTTGCAGCATAAATGTATTGTACGAGTTGTTATGGCGCCAATCAAGGGGGAGGCTCAACCACAAGAAGCACTGGTAGCCGCAGCAATGAACGAATGAAATGAAAATGTACGCGGCATCTCCTTTTGAAGTTGTCTAAGTGGCGCGTGAAGGTAGATTTTTGTTGTAGATTACGTCCTTCATTAGAGCGTCGTTTTGGCGTGACATCCACACGTTAACGCGATAGCGTTTAAAAAATCGTTTCGCATAAATTCCGGTGTCGTTGTCGGCGGCGTCGGCGGCATGCAGCCTCTTTGTTATAAGCAAAAATGCAGCGTTGTCCGTGAGCAAAAGTTCGAGGTAGGTGCAAATACAGATATGAGCCGGAGGGCGTGCGCACTTTGGCTTTTCATGAAGGAAGGTTTAGGTCTCCACCCAGAAGCGACGTTTATACTAGTGATTGGGAAGGCGATACGAACACAGCCCGATTGCCCTACCTTCTTGCCGCCGCATCCGAGAGAGACAGGCACGCGGTACGGTGGTACCATCTATGGGACGCGTTGCGACGCTGCTCCGCAGTTTTCCCGCTGTTTCTGAGAGATGGCGGCAGCCAGCGAAAGGTTCACGGGAAACCACTGTGACATTTTGGTTCTTCTAATAGCTACACAAAGAGGAAACTGCGGTCTGAATATGTATGCGACGTGCGTCACCAAACGCGGACAGTTTGCGGCTGCGGACTCTTCAAGGTGCATCGTTTCCGTTCCGTTACAGGTTCTAAATCGGGAAGTGCCCCAATATAGCTAAAATGCCCATTGTTCCACGCATTCAAATGTCAATCGAACATGGCCAGATTGGCGAACAAACATAAGCTGTCAACTACGACCCTGCCCGGTAATGTGCGTTACATCTAGGCACCACTCGTGAACTAACATTCCTGATTAGCCAACTGTGCTGTTTTCGCTTCCTTTAATTACTATATTTTAATATAAGGTGTTTATTCTAAGAATTAGCCTGGTAGCTCCGGTCAACACGGTGATTCCTGCAGTTGATGTAGCGTTATTAACTCGGACGAGAAATCTCTCAGTTCGCAGCGACGTAACAGGCATCGTAGATATAATTTGTGCTCCGCAGCGGCCTTATAAATTCCTAACAGTCAATGAACACAACATGAAAAGGACGTGGCGAGATCCTTGTCGTGGGGTTACAACTTCCGTAAGAAAGCGGGGTGCATCGCAGACGACATGCAATAAGACAGCCGAATTGTAAAAGAAAACACAGAAAAAAGAATTATGTCGCTTGGTGTATAGTACAACTTTTTCTTCCATCTTCAGAAAGACAATTTTTACGTGGTGAAGAACCGCGTCCGACAAGTCCCGCAATAATATACAACATATAGTTAACTCTTTAGCTTCTAAGCAACAAAACAAAAATCACGTTGTTACGCTTGTCCATTGTTTCTTGAACTGCTACATTTGCTGCTTACCTTTGCGAACAAAAGGGAGAATTTCGCCAAAAAACAGTACATACGGTAGACCAAGTTATTTACAAAAAGTAAACATTAATAACCTCGATGTCGATCGTGGGCTTCAGCCCGAGTGCGCTTTGAAGAATGCCTCTCACCGCAAAAGAAACTCTCTAACCGCCTTACTTTATTGCCGCCAAAAGCCAATCAAATATTGCGACTATCAACAAAAAGAGAGTGAAAGAAAGAAAGAAACAAGCGTGCCGGCATGTCCGCATCGGCATCC
The DNA here is from genome assembly GCF_013339695.2 of Rhipicephalus sanguineus. Lineage (NCBI taxonomy): Eukaryota > Metazoa > Arthropoda > Arachnida > Ixodida > Ixodidae > Rhipicephalus > Rhipicephalus sanguineus. The sequence continues at coordinate 134,267,311 of NC_051183.1, read as the reverse complement.
TTTTTATGTACCAGCACCTGCCTGTAAACAGCTGTAAGTTCGTTAACACCTGAGGGCAATAAACGAGCGAGTAATCAACGGTCACCTAAAGGTTGAGAAACAAGATAGACAACGGTTTGTGAGCAACAAAAAGATGCAGTGAAATGTAGAGCGGCTTAACAGGACGGTAAGCAGGTGCGGTCTCGGATGTCACAGTTGGCCATGGACAGTGACATGAAGGCGGAGCTAAGGACGGCGTTAAAAAGTCGCCCGAGGAGAGCAGTCATCCTGTTCGTGTGCGTCGTATCCACAACGCTCGTCCTGCTGGCGCTTCTGAAAAAAGCGTGCAATAGGTCCACGATATCTGCAGTAGTAGCAGATTGGACGAGCCGATCGCCTTAGTGGTCCAGAGGGTTGGCTAGGCGCACTAGGAGTCATCGAAGCCAAGTGAACAGGCGTCTAGTGTACAGGCATCGATGAACGTCATCTGGCGAAAAACGGTGACTGGTGCGTAGGTTAGCAGGAGTCGAGGGGCCTAATAGTCGCGTAACCGAGTGCGGAGACGTGAGGTGGAGTCTGGGTTGCTGAGAGGCCAAGAGACTGCAGCTCTTCTCGTATAATAGCCTGAATTATTGCACGCAACGAGGAATCTGCGGTAGTGGTGTTTACAGGGCTGTCCGACTGCAACCGTTGAGACTCGAGTGCCTCGAGGCGTTGGCACGTGGCAACAACGTCGGCGACTGCTGTCGGGTTCTTTATGGCCAACGCATTGAACGGGATATCACCGACGCCTTTGAGTAGGTGGCCAACCCTCTCAATTCGGTCATGGATGTGTTGACGCGCCGACAAAGAGCAAGCACATCTTTTATGTATGACGTATAAAATTCGCCGAATTGTTGGTTGCGAGCGTCCAGTGGCTTTTTACGAGGGCTGAACGAACCGCCGGAGTGCCAAAAATTTGGTGAAGCTCTTGCTTGAAATTGGTCCTGTCCATGAAATGAATCACGCGATTAAAAAACCATGCTTTCGCCACGCCCGTTCGGTAAAAACAGACGCGGTGAAGATTGGTCTGATAGTGACAGTTGTTAGTTGAACTCACTAAGTCGTAGTTGTGGAGCCAATCCTCCACATCATCACCTCAAAGTCCAGCGAACACGGAAGGATCACGATGGTGCCCAATAATGATCTACAGTGGATAGGCCGCGGCAGTCGGGACTATGGAGGTAGATGCAGGAGCTGCGGTGGGGTCATTCTGAGGCATGTTACCGGACATCTGGCGCAGACGGCTACCTGAGCGGATCTCTAGGGGGTAGAGCGGGCTGGGAGAGGACGGACGATCGGCGAGCAGCCTCCTCAACTTGCGACGCAGCGTTTAACACGACCTGTATTACGCCCTGAAGACACGGTGAAGCGACGACGACCGTGGCACAGATCACAGTTCAGCCGAGTACCCAAACCAATAATGAAGACGAACACCCCTATTGCAAAACCCAGCGCCACTGGGTACCAGCGTCCAGTGCCATGCCTGATTATGGGCCCAGCGTCGCGCTGGATACTGGGCCGCTGGAGCGGTGTTTCACTGGGAGGCGCTGGGTACTCAAGCGCAAAACGGCTCTAGAGCGTAAAAACGGCGGTGCTTACGTGCCCTACATAAATATATTACTAAAGAAAGTCATATAGAAAGCATTAGTGCAATAAAAAAAAAGCCGTATGAAAAAAAAAAAAAAACTCCACCACCAGGATTCGAACTCGCCACCTCTCAATCCCCAAGCGAATACTCTACCACTGCGCCACGGTGAAATACGTCAACATCGCTGTAAAAGGGCTAGTCAATACAGTAAGACAGCGTTTCGTTTCATATTTCCGTGTCGCGTATACAAGGAAGACGCGATCTTCCTTTCCAAATCACGCTTGCTTCTTTATTAGACACAAACAAAGGGTGGCCGGAAACGAATGAAATGCCCAAAATGGGAAGAGCGCTAGGTTTCTTTAAGAATTCCCGTTTTAACTCCGAAAAATATCAAATGGATCGAGGACCAGCGTACAGTTTGACGGCTGTTACTGCCGATTTTTAACAGCCGTTTCTCGCCCTTGCTAATGATGAACATGCACAGAAGCTTTATGATGACTCGTTCGATAAACACGCGCCTGCATGAATTCATACTGAGTATTTCTCGTGCGAGCGACGATATCACTGCGGGCAGGCGTGTCTGTATTCTGACTTGCAGTTCTATCGATAACTACAACTATAAAACCGCTACGCAAAAACAAATACAATTAGTTGAAAAAAGATGCCAGTGTGTTAGTTCACTAACGCGTACCAGCTGACACGTATGTGTTCTGACGTATGAGTCAGAGAAGTACCGGCGAGTGCGGCCGGCTGCTTTCGGTTAGCCTGCGTTCGTTGCTGAAAGCGCGTCGCATCGATGGTCATCGCTCCTTGTGCGGACACCGCACACAAGAAAAAATGGTTAATTTAGGTTAACGGATGTCCAGACTATACTTTACAGTAAATCTTACACGTTGGAATTGCGTGTACTTAAACGAAGAAGCGCCGGTGGCATGTATACGGACTCGGCCGGTACGCTAGGCCTAACACTCGCAGGGAGCCGCACTGGGTTGGACCGATCTCGGCGCAAATGAGTTGCGATGGTTGAAGTTTCTGCATTTTAGCCTCGAAACCTTTTTAACTGTTACCTAACGTATTGCTGAAGTAAGTGGAAGTGCGAGAATTGCCCGAGATGCGTTTCCTGTGTGGCGATATCGAACGACGGCTGTTTTTCTGGCCTCCGTTCGGAGGGGTCGCGAAGCCAGAGCTCATTTACTTCTTGCCAACTGCACGGCGATGTCACAATTTGCTCTGTTTGTTCAGACCAATGCCTCCAGACTTATAAACATTAAAATATGAAGTCATTACCGCAACACATCACGAATGCAAAACTGATATATATGAGCGGCATGCACGAAATGTGTATTTACTACTGCTACGTGCTCCGCAAAAATTAACGACTTCATTGGCACTGCATGAATAAAAAAAAAGCGTGGTAGAAAGCAATAATTTTAGTGTTGGCTGCTTTGGGTTATTAACATATTTTGCTCCACATTCGACAGGGAAACAATAAAAGTGACCGTGACTTCACATATATCATATCACGTATATTATGAAAATCGTGCGCATCTCCTCGTCTTGCTCTGCAAAGCTAGAATTTGTGACACATGTTTGGGACCCGTTAGGATAGCTTCTATCGGTACCATCGAATCAGACATTCGATACTCAACGATACCAAAGCATTACCAAAGCGCTCGGCACTGGCAACGATACCAAAGCGCTCGGCACTGGCAGAACAGTGCGGGCTCCAGTATGTGCCAGCGCACGCCAGTGAGAATTCCAGCGTCTCCAGCGCTTCCCAGTGAGCGCCAGCGTCACAGCGGCAAAGCCAGTGGCTCTACCAGTGCGACCCAGCTCTCTCCCAGTGCTTTCACCGAGGTCCCAGTGAATTCGAGCGTATACCAGTGTTCCCAGTGCGGTCCAGCGCCAAAAAACGTACTGGTATCACGCTGGGGGTACTGGAAGGGCGCTGGTTTTTGCAATAGGGACACGTGATTATGAACATGTAAAAGAAGGAAGATGTGTCGAATGCACGTCCACATTATGAATTTTTTGGTTAAAAGACTTGTGCCACGTACAACGTGTCGTAGCTTTCGAGGCAGACAATTTTAGGTTTTTATAACTTCAACGAAAGTATACGAAGTGACCCAAGTGTGCAGCCCGTGCCCTTTCGCAGAGTGCTAAATAAGGGATAGATGATCGAACAAAGAGAACATTGCCTCCATGCACAGTATCTCGGATCCGTGAAGTCGCAATGCTTATTGGCATACAGTCTTAACAATCTAACAACAAAGCCGCTCTCCTATGTTACAGATCTCATTAATATAGATATATAAATCTTTCACGTTTGATTATGAACACATGTACTTCCTACATAGAAGAGTCTGTGTCCGAATAATTCCTCTTTTGCTTTAAGTGCAGCTACTTAAAGGACAGTCTACTGCTTTCCCATAGCTGAGAACGCATTACTATAAATTAAATTTTTGCAATATTTGGTGAACACTAAGACGTACGACCAGCTGTATACGGCTGCTCGAATGACATAGCGTGATCTGCATAAACAGAACTGTGAAAACGAAATCAATTCAGAAATTCAAGAAAAGTGGCATTCGTCGTACAGGAAACGCATGCGGCGAACGCAGCTTCAGTTTCTCGTTGCAATTACGCATTCAAAGCGCACCGCAGCATTCATTTCGACAACAAACATTAGGAAACAAGGTTATCGATTACATCGCAGGTCGTGTGACGCGTACAAACAATATGATGCACATAGTGTCCAACACATGCTCATCCTGGCAAAAAGCCGCACCTCCCCGAAGGGGATCGTGAGGAAATGCGAATGCATTTGGGTGCACCCGATGAGTGTGCGATTCATTAATGAAGAGAGACGAGAGTGTGCACGTAAGCATTATTTATTCATACGTCAGCACCTGTTCGTGTTATCGTTGTACCTGACGGCCACAGTCACCGCCTTGTGGTCGCTGAAGTGCACGGTCAAAGGTTCTTTGAGAAGCATACGCGCGGCACAGTTTCGCGTAAAGACCAGATCAATGTAACTCCCGTGAATGGTAGTGGGGCACGTGTTGTCGGAATCGGCAGAGAGACAATGCATAGAGTGCTTGGTCTGCATGTACTCCACCAGCCACTCGCCACTCTTCTTGCGCACGTCAACGTTGAAGTCGCCGACCAAGACAATGGGATCAGAGGGTTTGGAGCGCACACGCACACTTTCCATAGGCGCGTCCAGCTTCGCGGCAATGGCGTCCCAAGCGAGGTTGGGCCCGAGGTACACGGTCACCACAAAGACTCCGTCTCCTGTGTAGGCAAGGGTGTACAAGTCCTTCTACGGAGACGCGTCGCGAACGGGTGACGTGGCAACGGCGTGCGATATCAGTTCCCGTACTCGCATCGTGGAGCTCGCTCCGCGATGCGAGCGCCCTCACCGGGTACACTCCTCCTCTCCCTTACCCTCCGCTGCTCCGCGATGCGAGCGCCATCACACGCCCGCACACTCCTCCTCCCCCTTACCCTGCGCCACTCACCACCTGCTCCGGTTGCTAGGCGCGGCGCAGCTGTTGCAAGGAGCAAGGAGGAGCGCGCGCGGAGAGATCTGTGCGCACGCCGACCAGGGACGCACGACAACCCCCGACTAAGAAATGCATTCGCATTTAAAAACGCCAGGCCTGCGCGGAAAGCGCATCACAGTCACAGCGAAAGCTCGAAGAGCGGCATTTCTAGAGCTCGTTATAAACTCTTTTGTGGCTACTAATACAAGTACACTAGCAACGTACCCACTACGCCACAAATCATAATTATTGTGAAGTTAGGAAGCACCCACCACGACATTACTCGTTATTCTGCGGAGAAGCGAGGTGCCATCTGTAAGGCGTTATGAGCAGTTTCTTGATGCGACGGCTGATGACGATAAAGAATTATGACTGAGCCTTTTGTAATGGGTTGGAAGCTTTAACGGACCCACTAGTTACTTAATTCGCATTGTGTGACGTCCCGTCGTTATGTCACTATCCCACCACGCTTCCTAACATAACCTAACGTGAGAAAGAGATAGAGAAAGGGAATTAACTTTATTGAGACCCTAAGGAAATGGATCGGGGGAGCCTTATGGGCTTCCTTGGCAACCAGGAGAAGTGAACTTGCGAGGAACCCACTACGCTATAAGCAATCATAATTTTTCTGAAGTAGAGAAGCAGCGTCTATGCAATTTTCGTCATTCTGCGGAGAACCGCGATACCTGCTAAACACCTTGAAGTCATTTCGTGCACTTTGATGATGCTGTGGCTGATGACAATGAAGAGTTATGGCAGAACACTTTGTAATGGGTTGGAAGCATTCAACAACCCACTCGTAGCGCAATTTGCATTGTGTACGCCTGGTTACAGAATTCTTGTTGTTTGACGCTTGGTTGTTATTTTGCTCTTCTACCACGCTATATTACATATGTTAACGTGGTTCCTTCCCGACATGAAACCTGTACCGGGTCTTTTTGCAAAGCTGTTTCAAGCACCGGCATGGCTCAGATGATGAATACTGGGCTCCCACGCCAGAGGGCCCAGGTTATAACCTCGTTCCGTCCTGGAAATTTTTTCTTATTTCATTTTTTTTCTTATTTCGAGTAATAGTGGTTACGGACACCGGCGGCGGCGGCGGCGGCGGCGGCGGCAGAGAACTATGGCGCCAAAAACGGCCCTTGTTGTGATCTCATAACAGCTTTCGCTGTGTAAAGTGCGGTTGGATCACCTTCAGTGGCTGGGGAGCTAAACTGTAGCATGCAAAGAAGACAGTGACATCACTACACTTTGGTACGTTACGAATAATGAGGGCAGCTTTGCACTCGTGGCACGAAGCCTGAAGGAGCTTAGCGGCCTTCCTTAGCGTCCCAGCCGAGGCTAGCCTGGAGATATCCTGCTAAGCCTAAAAAAGCAACGTGAGCAAGCAGATAGGCAGTTAAGTGGTGGAAAACCAAATTCAGGCTCTCTGTCTCTATTCATTTGTGTCTGTTTCTTTTTTTCTGTGTCTATTTCTTTCTGTTTATTCATTCCTTCCTCATTCTCTGTGTTTCTTGCTCTGTATCTCTGTTTCTCTTTCTTTCACACTTTCTTTCTTTTTCCGTCTATTTTTTGTTCTCTTTTGAAGAGCAACGTAATCATATGGCTCTCATAAACGCTTGTTATTCTAGCGTCGATAACCGAGTGGTTACGACGATCGCCTTTGGATAGCTGGTATCCAAGTCGAATCCTAAATCATCAAGAAATTTTAGTTCCTTTAATTTATTTTCTTCTACTCCGCTCCACTTCTCTACCCCTCTCCTCCTTCTTTCCTTCCTCCAACGCCTTTTTCTTTCTTTCCGTCTCTCTCTCTTTCTATGTTTTTCTTGCATAGCAAAGCAGTCATATGGCCTCCATAAATGCTTGTTCAGCTAGCATGGATGGATAAGCGACTGCTTACGACGCTCGCCTTCCGACCGTCGTTACAAGGGTCCGAATCGCACCTCGCCTAGGAAGTTTATTTTGTTTCATTTATGTCTTCTCCTCTTCTCCGCTTGTCTTCCTCTCATACTCATTTCCTTCCTTCAATGCGTTGCTAGGCGACGCATGCTGACGTCATCGCTTGACGGAGTTTCGCCAACGCCAACAGACCAAGCTCGAGCATAAAAACTCCGCTGTTAACAAAAACCCGCCCAGGAAGTGATTTCATCTGTGTTCTGATAGCGCTAAGGGAAGGCCACGCATATACATAGGTGATTTTCCGCAGCTGGTATGTGCAATGAAAATCAGATGGTGCCACCGGCACCGTATCTTTAGAGCCCCTCGAATGTGGCTTTTGGTAGCCCAGCTCAATATGTCTTCATCCGCGTTGCGTCGTCTGCTCGGCGTTCCCACAGCGTCTGCGCGCCCGCGCTTAGCGACTAAAAGCAATCAGGCGGCGCCACTGGAAAGCATGCAACATTGCATTGAAGTGGGTTCCTTGCGCCTCGCATTCAACACGTCGTCGTCATGCCCTGTGTGGTGCGTAAGTTTGAAACGTACGTTTTTTTTCTTTTGCTTTATACTTGCGTCCTAAAGACTCAAGAGCAACGTATTCGTCACTATTCCTCACTGTTTCTGAGATATAATCTCTAATACCCGGAGACGAGCCTGAGAATGGGTGGCTCAAGAAACAGCTGATCCTTATAATAATGACGAAATACACTTGATGCTTTATCCCCAGCGGTGCATTACACAAAGCGGTCACGGATTTCACCATTCATTTTTTGTGGGCAAGGCGGTAGGCAAGTAGCAAGCACGAGGTCGTACGAAGCGGGTGGTCACGCCTGCATGCGTGCTGGCATGTTGAAATGTAAGTTCCCCTGGACTTGCGATTGGTAATTTGTCATTTAGTTCCATCTTCGTTTCCAATGGTATATGCTGCCAAGCGCACGGCACACGCTCGAGTTTTTCACGAGGTGGAATAAGTCGGGCCCTTGGCGGATTGGAAGTAGCGATCTATGCATTTGCGTAAATAATACTTCACATTAGTGATTGCAAGTAGCGATCAATGCCTTTGCATAAATAGTAGTTTACATTAGTCAAGACAGATAACGCTGGCGTGCTCATAAACGTAGCCACCTTATGAATACTGTGTTGGATGGCAAGCGTGTACGGTACCTCGGCGCCTCCGACCCTGAGCTCCCTATCTCTTCTCTTCTTTTTTTAAGTTTGTAGAATCTTCTAAGCCGCATAAACGAGAAAACTGTCAGACCATCTATTCCATTGTCACGTGAGACGATCGTCGCTACGAAGAACTAAATGTACGGAATGAATACATTTTCCCGGTGGTGTGGGATTTTGAACCCAGACCTACGTGCTCCGAAGGTGTGTGTCGTATCCACCACACTACGCTGCACAGCCACACTCCCAAATGATAATATATATCAGAACGCTATGAATACGTCGTATAGGCGATAGAAAAAAATGGAAAACAACACTTGCTCTGAAGGATTCAGTGAAATATTTCTTGATGATCGAAAGTACTTTATAGGATGAAGTGTAAAGTCAATGAGCATTGCAGATACCAGGAAAATTTCCAATTTGGCAAAATGCAATCCTCAACACGGCTTTCGATTATAGCAGGCTCAGCCTTTCGTTGCACCTTTGGCTGATGCTGATGAACGCATGAAAAAGTTCAAAGGCGCCATGCCAATGATGTCCGCAAACAAAGTTCCAGGCCACGCCGCGGCCATTCCTACGGTTAAACACTACGATTAGGCATCACTTAAGCAACTCACCAATAAGAGTCTCCGTGGATTTTTTAGTAATTCCGATGCGGTCTTCTTATAAGCTGCGCCGACATGACCTGCTCACGCTTGTTTCTTTCTGATGTCACTGGCAGTGTGGTGTTCGGTACTAATGGCTTGGTTATACTAAAGAAATGAAACAACCATTCTTTACACCGACATTCTGTTTCAGCAATAGGTAACTCCTGACGCCCACGTGGCATATGCAGCAATGGCTTGTGCATGTTCTGAAAGAGTGTTAGAGCGCCGCATACCGAACCCTATAAGCCAGCGATATATGTATTCGCTTTCCGTTTTAAACAGTTGTTTCTCAAACAAAACTGACGCCGTACAACCAATAGCGTCTTTAAATGCCTGAATTATGATCAACTCGATCAGTAATTAGGTGCAAATGTTAATTAAACTAAGGCACGTGGCTATCCCATTTCTGAATAGCGGTAGCTTTGTAATGAAACGTAATAATTGCGTGATAAGGAAAATCTAAGACGATGAATTTAGGAATTTACGCGCCATTATGCACACCCGCAATGTCTGTTTCAAATTAGTCCGCTTGAAATAAATACACATGAATAAAGCCCCGCATGCACTATTTGGCTTATGATTATGAGAGCACGAAAGAAAGCTAGAGCTGTCGGTGACGTAGAAACTTGATTATGCCCTTCGGGTGTTCCCCTAGAGCACGACGGAATGCCCAATGAATACTGCACTCATCACGTAAAATGAACGCGAGAAAGATGAACGCGGTGGGAATGAATCTTGCCTAAATGCTGGTACCACTGTTAAGTGATGTCTATAGGCGGTGTGAACCCACATAACGCAAAGCAACAGCCAGGAAGCATGATGCACCGTCACAGACACACTATCGAGCAGCACCGCGACAAGAGCACTGGCCATGCCACTAGGTAGAGGCGCGTGTCTTCGCAAGTACAATATTTTTCTACGGCGAACCTGTATATGACTCGTGTTCTCGGACTTCTTCGTTGTGTCGACAGAACAGTCGACATAAAACGATTACATGAATTTGATATGAACTAATGACAACACAGTAATCGGGACGTCTCACATCATCTTTCTAATCACAGAATTTATTTGTATCAGTTATTTGTTTAAAAGACTTGTTGAAAGTACAATAAACTATTGTATCCAACCCAACAAGACTTAGATATATAAGATTCTTACCAACGGAAACAAAACGAGGCACGTGTAAACTATATACCCTTTTGGAGCAGTCACGGTGGTAATGCGGGCTAGTTGGGTGTAATGACTGGCATTCATTTGGGTAGCGAAAAAAAATTAAAGACAGACACAACAGTGGACGGGCGCTAGACATCAACTGACTTTACTGGAAGGAAACATACAAAAGCGCCTTGGACAGGCGCTGACGCGCGAAGCTGGAGAGAATACATACAATTTCTGCAAGTGAGTGTTTGCCTTCATTGCATTTGATGACGGTGCCTTCGGCGACAGGGGTCCGCCGTTAGCTTATGGCACTGCATCCTCCCTCCCCAGTAACGGCACTGCGCACTTCTATGACATGACGAGGAAGAAATTTTACTCTTGACCTTCACGTCTGCACGTCGCGATCGATGGCCTCATCATTCTGTGCGTGCAGCGCTGTTGCCGCGACAGGTTCCCTACCTGAATCATCGCATTAGAGACGTGTGCGAGGAAGCCGTGTTCTTGCAGGTTGACGCGCACACACCTTCAAACGCTGCGATGTCCCGCCGGACGCGACCTAGCGCTGATGGACTGATTGTTGCTATGAGATGCGGCAGCGATACCTGAACTTCTACTATTGTACAGGTTAAAGCCCCTCTTTGCAGGGTTTCGGGCGTCCATGACCGCAGCATGTAACTCGTGCCGCTGTAGAACAGAACGTAACCGTGCAAATGTTCTGTTAATCCCACAATGCGGAAAATTGAACCCACATGGGCAAAAGTATATGTTTGAGTCATCTGTTCGTGATGGTCGCCGCCATCGAACGCATCTGCTGCACCGAACGGTTGCCAGCACTTCGCCAACATCGCGTCGACCAATCAGCGTGCGCATGCCGTCCGTTCGTGCGGTCCCACCGAGGACGGCTGCGGCCTCCGGAACTCTGGAAAGGCGGAACGGAACATAAAAACGCAGCAGAACCGGGTGGGCAGTGGTAGCGCAGTACCGCCTTAATGGGCACAGAGAAGAAAGAGACGTCAACAAAAGAAGATGGCAAGCAACCATGCACGAGGTAGAGTGGCGAGTAACCAGTTGTGCGCTGTAAGGAGGTGTTGTACGCAAAAGTGACGAATAGCAAAATTCCGTCCCAGATTCTGTGGCCGGGCTGGAGGTAGACATGTGCGCCGGACCCAAAATCACCGGTGGCGGCGCGCCGGTGTTTCCACCTCCGGCAGCGGCGCCTGAACGACGCCGGGATCATCGGACCGCTGGCGGCAAGGCGCGGGGGGTGGGGGGAGAGGGGACGAAGTAATTCATGCGATAAGTACACGCCGTAATGTTACATGAACGATGGCTGGCAGCTAACTCATTTTGCTCTGACCTCGCTTAACTCTACATAACGCTGGTGTATGGCTATACGACCGCTCCCGTGAGAGAAGCGGTTTTCGGTCAGCTTGTCGTATCAGTGGTCCGCGCGGGAAGCAGTGACATCACAGCGCTCACAGCGCGTAGAAGGTATACGAGCCGTTCCCTGGGGGATGTCTGCCGAAATAGCGCACGTGCCAGCGCTCTCGACGGTACCCGTATAGTAGAAGTTCACAGATGCTGTTCGAGTTACGCAGTCCCTCTCCCAAGACATCCCTACACGCTTCATGACGGGCGGGGCGTTTCCATCTGCTTGAGGAGCAATCGACGGCAGGCCTCGCACGCGGGTTGATGTTATTCCGTGTGACGGAGATGGCCAGCATGTTTCATCTGTGTTTTAGCCGTGTTCCTTGCCAACGCTCGCGATCTTTTACTCGCGGGTAGTACATACAGTGCGCGGGGCGGTGTTATCGATTTAGAGTTTATACGGAACATGACGGCGATGGTGAAGACCTGTCCAGAGTGTCCATACAATTGTTAACGCAATAAAAATATACAAAAAACGGTCGAAGCGGGCTCGCCTATTCCCTGGAAAGCTGCATCGACTCAGCTGTGAAGAGGGCGTCGCTTGGCAGGATCATATAATCCGGCGCCATTTTCTATTGGTTTCGTTCTCGCCTTCAATACCCTTCTTACAGGGGACATCTCCTCGCCATGTATTTCTTCATAAACACGCGTACAATGTCAGCAATGAGCGATGAACCTATCATGATTTTATGCTTGTCGGCTGCAGTCTGTTATTGCTGCATACGCGGTCGCAAACGCTCAAAATGGAGCGAAAGCCTTTAATCGCGCACGATAGTCCTGCGAGAGAAGCAAGCAAGAGCGGGTGGGCGGCTGCATAGAAAAGCGGTATGGGAGACAATTCACAACTGTTATTTCTCGTATGTGGACCAGTCGAGAGTATATACCCTGATGATGTCACGTGAATCACTGTTCTGGCATTACGAAATGCACCAAAAGAGACGAAACGCGAAGAGAGAATAACGCGCTCTTCGTTTTTGTTTTTTGTTGCATTTTCAGAGGCTGTTAGGGCACTTTATAAAAACAGGGCGTGCAAACACGGACACAGGAGTGTACTCAAGACACCAGAAACGCCGTAACAGCTGAAAAATTACACAGCGACGGAACCGAAGGTTTGTACAAATGTTTATCTGCGCATTCCCACGTAAGAGGTCATACCTATCCATCAAGTGCGAGTTGTGGTATACGTGAGAGACAGCTGTTCACTATCTCGACTTTTCTCTTATGGCCGTGTTTCCATGTCATGTCTTCTTAACATGAATACCTACCAACTAGATCAGCTATATTCTAAGTTTGCCGTTCTCTTTACTTCTGTATTTATTTATCGGTTTACTCCAGTAAGAATGAAAAGGAAAAAGTGTACTAACGCACCGAGACATATATATTACTTATCTATTTTATTTATTTATGCTCAGTGTGCTAGGTCCAATACTCCAAGAATATGCTATCCAGCGAGTTGGGTCGTCGCCCTTTAAGGCTCGAGGACGCGGCAATGTTAAGGTCAGGCAATACCCCTGATATTTCTGGAGAAGAAAAAGGTACTACAACTCCTGGGGAGCTATTCTCGATGCGTTCATCCAAAGGAGATGTCCACAGTTCATTTCGGCTGAGCGCATTTAGTGATTCGAAAAAGCGGTGAGCCGTGATGTCACCTCGCTCTTGACCACGTCGCCGCACAGAAGCCGCCAGCACATTCCTAGCGTAGGAAGAGAGTGGACTAAATGTACATAAACAGGAATTTTTCAAGTCTGAATTTGCATATGAATGTGTCCCAGATGGTTGAGAACGATGCAGGAGATGCGTACCGAGACATGGCTAACACGATCAAAAGACACGTGCACCGAAAATTGGATCTGTGAGGGCTGCGTCCGTTCCATTGAAGCGCAATCCGTCCGTATCGTTTCTATCGAGAGTGTTTGAAAGCTTCGTGATGTCATGATGGGGCTGCACAACAAGAACCGGAAGCAGGGGGGCCCGCTTCTCGTGAGCTCCCGCTGTTCAGCGGCCCCTAAAATGGGCAGTTCATTACATGGACACATCGAGAAGAGCTCCTCCGGCGAAGCGCTGTATTTTATTTCCAGATTCACCATTCGAATGAAAAGAAAAAACTAACGGCGGCGCGCCGCAGTTATTGCGCGGCGGCGGCGGCGGCGGCGGCGGCGTGATCTCACTTGGGACATCGGCGGCGGCGCGAGCGGCGTGACCGAAAACAGGCGACGGCGCGGCGCGGCGGCGCACACCTCTTGTTGGAGGTACAGGCTATCATGTCTGACAGCGTGCGATCAAAGCGCTCAATCAGCCCGTTAGTTTGAAGATGGATAACCGGAGGTTGGTTCGTGCACTTGTGGTAACTGGAGGTTGGCTTGAGCACTTCGTCGACGAGTTGAAAAGAAATGCCTTTCCACGGTCGCTTAGAAGGACACGAGGAGCACCGTGACGAATGAATAGGGCTCAGTGTAGAATGTGAGCTACTTTAGAAGCTGAGGCAGAAGTCACGTAAGCTGTTTCAGCGTAGCGTGTATGATGATCGACGGCTGTTTTTACCCACCAATTACCGGTGAGAGTCATAGGAAACGGACCGTACAGATCGACGTCACCGACGTCAAATTATTCCAGCGCACACGGGAGTAGTTGCAGTTGCCTGCTTTGAGCTGACGTCGGCAGCTTTCGACGCTGACAAAGGGCGCATAAAGCAACGTACTTTGCTAGACTAGCGGACAAGCCCGGCCAGTAGTAGCGACATCTGATGTGTTCATACGTTTTCTGGGATACCAGGTGACCAGCAGGCATGCCTTCATGATGAGTGCGAAGAGAGCAAGGTAGAACGGGCACCCAGTGCTCACCGTTAGGGTGGTAGATATGGCGGGGCAGGGCACAGTCGTCGAGCTTGAATTGTGTCCGCTGTTGACGAAGACCGGCGTTAGGTAGCCGCGAAGTTCCGTCAAGGCGGTCCATGAGGCACCGACAGTAAAGATCGGTGCGTTGGTGGGATAAAAATGAACCACGCTCGTACGAAGAAATCTGGTTCAGAGCAGCTAAGGACGAAACGTGTAGGGAGAGAACGCCCGAGAGGTAGTCGCGTACAGTAGAGGTGGGGCTGTTATATGGTTCCGTAGGGGGCGGGCAGCGCGAACGCACGTCCTTGTCCTGGTATTTTCTACGACGTGTATGCATTACTGAAGTCACATTGTTGAAACGAAGAATCCAACGACCAAGGTGGCCAGGCATGTTCTTGAGTGTCGAGAGCCAGCACAAGCAATGATGGTCCGTAACCATAGTAAACTCTTGTACAGACCATGCGACGGCTAGGCACACTTCTCGGTGATTGTATATTTCTTTTCGGCGTTTGTCAGTGCACGACTCGCGTGTGCGACAGCCCCCTCACGTGAAGACTTGTCCTCGCTGTTGGAGAATTCCCCCAATGCCGTGACCGCTAGCATCCGTATGCAGGAGCGTAAGCGCGTCTTATTCGAAAGGACAAAGTGCTGGATCGCATGTGAGGGAACGTTTCAGGTGGGGCAACCGCCGATACACTTTGGGATACCACACAAATGTAACAGGCATCCGGCAACTTGTGCAAAGGTGATGTTTCATATGACTCGGTGAAAACAGATGCGAGGCCGCGAAAACTGCGCAAAGCTTTTGCTTCTTCGGGGCGCGGGGAATGTAGGACAACGGAAATATTTTCAGGACCAGGACAAATGCCGTCCTTGGTCAAAATGTGGACAAACACTTATTTGCATTGCTTGCAAAGCGGCACTTATTCATGCTAATCTGAAGACCTGCGTTGCGAGACACGCGAGAACTTCGTCAAGGCGTTCCAAGTGCTGAAGGAATGTTGACGAGAGAATAGCGATATCGTCCAATAGCGCAAGCAAGTCTTCCATTTCAGCTCTCGCAAACGGTGTTTAATGATGCGCTCAAATGTTCCTGGAACATTGCAAATGCCGAATGGTATGACGTTAATTCGTAATTCGCATCTGGTGTTGAAAATGCTTGTCTTTTCTTTATCGCCCTTATGCGTAGGTATCTGCCAATAGCCCGAACGCAGATCTAGACGCGAGAAATACTGGGCACCTACAGCGAATCCAAGGCGTCGTCTATGCGCGGCATAGGGTAGACATCCTTGCGGGTGATCTTAATAAGTGCTCGGTAGTCTACGCAAAGTCGCACTGAGCCGTCTTTCTTCTTACCAATACAGGGGATGACCAAGGACTCGTCGAGGGACGTATAATCTCACGTTGCAGCATATCGGCGACGTTTTCTTCAGTGACCTTCCGCTCTGCTGGAGAGATGCAATATGGTCGACGGCGTGCAGTGGGAGTGCCATCAGTCTCTGTCCGATGCGCGATAATGGACGTCTGCACAAAGTACGAGGAATAAGCATCAAACGAAGCTCATGCTTTTGTAGCAAAGCAGGCAGGTCATCTGACTGCAAGGAGGTCAGGTTCGGACTGATGCTCGCAACAAGAGCAGAGATACATGGGCAAGGCACAACAGAACGAAGTTCATAGGACACCGGCATGAGTGGAACAACAGAGATAGTCTCTGATTCAGTGACGCAAGCCTATGTGGTGCCTTTATGAAGGAGAACTTTTTCGAATGTATGGGCACCATTTTCAGAGTTATATAAGCTTTCTTTGGCAACAATGATTTTCCGCGAATTCAAACACGATCGTACCATGTTCTCAAACAAATATCTAAATAGACAAGTGGCATATGACCTTCGCACTATTTCATTGACGGGATCAAGACCAAGAACTAATTATGGTACTAAAACTATAGATTATCAGATTATTTCATTGTTGAATGCATACCCATCCCTAATCGAATTGGCCAATCAGAACTCAAGTATGTCTCGTTTTAAAAAACAAGTAAAGCTACTTTTCCTGCCTCCTTGAAATACACAATTATTTTGCTATGAACGTGAAATTATGTAATTTTGCATATTTGTACAACTTTATAAAATTGTTAAACCTGAACATGTAAACTTTGTATAATTTTTGTCCCATGTGTTTTTACTGTTATGTTATTTATATAAGCTGTGCAATGAGCATTGTATTTATTTTCTCTGAACTGGCTCCTGCTGTCCGACGTGTAAGTCCGGGGTGAAGGCCTCGTCAGAGACATACGAGTCCTCCTTTTGCCTTGCCTCGTGGACATATTTCATGTTATGTAACTATGTCCGAAATAAAAATTGAATGAATTGAATTGAATTGAGAAGGTCCAGCGCCATTGTGTAACCGCACCAGTCCTGGAGCAACGGCTATCCCTCTTGCGAGACAGCGTGCAGATGGTAGGACAAGGTCATCACCACGGTCAGTCACGCACGCGTTGCATTGTAACAATTCGCTGATGGCAGGGGGTAGTGTGGCATCTATTACAACGAGCAAGTGAAGTGGCGAAAATTCCGCATTGAGTGCATAGTTGGTTTCGGTCATGTGAACAACACGTTCTCGACAACAGATGGAAGTGGATGGCGTGGAAAGAAATGGCATCCTAATATGAGCTGGTGGCCACACGAACTTCGCATGGCGAACTTTATGTAATGGGGACTACATCATTGAAAACACGAGTGGCGCACATGGCGGAAGGTATAAGTCCCCTTGAGCAGCGAGCAGTTTAGGTCCAACATAAGGGGTGGTTACTTTCTGGAGATGGTAACATAAATTATAATGAATAACCGACAAACAAGCACCAGTGTCTCTAAAGGCGTCTACACGTATACCTTCTTTCCGAACGACGGTCAGTGAATTGCGAGACAGGCCGAACGGTGAAGTAGAGCGGCTAAGTCGCGACGGACGCTAAAAGTACGGTAAGTAGGTGCCGTCTCGGATGTCACAGCTGGCGATGGAGAGCGACATGAAGGCGGAGCGTAAGGACAGCGCTGAAAAGTCGCCCCAGCAGAACAGCCATTCCGTTCATATGCGTCGTATCCACAACGCTGGTCCTGCCATCGAAGCCAAGTGCGCAGGCGCGAAGTGTGCAGACATCGATTGAACATCATCTCGCGGAAAACGCAAATTCCTTCTCGGTAACGTCGCGCAAATGACTGCCGAAGGCGTGAGGTAGGAATCTGCGTTGCTGAGAGTCCGAGACTACAGCTCTTCTCGTATAATAGCCTGAATTATTGCACGCAACGAGGTCTCGGTGGTCGTGGTTTTTCAGGGCTGTCCGACTGCAACCATTGAGACTCGAGTTTCTCACGGCGTTGGCACGTAGCAACGTCTGCTACTGTGGTCGTGTTCTGTATGGCCAAGGCATTTGAGGCGATACTGCCGACGTGTTTGCGTAGATGACGATCCCTCTGTGATTTGGTCATGAACGCGTTGACGCGGCGACAAACAGCAAGCACATCTATGTATGACGTATAAGATTCGCCAAGTTGTTTCTTACGAGCCTCCAGTGTCTTTTTACGAGGGCTCAACCAACCACCGGAGTGCCAAAAATTAGTGAAGCTCTTGTTGAAATGGCCCTGTCCATGACATCAATCACGCGTTTAAAAAACCATGTTTTCGCCACGCCCGTTCGGTAAAAAGAGACGCGGTGAAGATTGGTCTGATAGTGACAGTTGTTAGTTGAACTCACTAAGTCGTAGTTGTCGAGCCAATCCCCCACATCTTCACCTCGACGTCAAGCGAACACGGAAGGATCACGATGGTGCCCACTAATGATCTAGGGTTGATAGGCCGCGGCAGTCGGGGCTATGGGGGTAGATGCAGGAGCGCCGGTGGGGTCATTCTGAGGCATGTTACCGGACACCTGGTGCAGACGGCTACCTGAGCGGATCTCTAGTGGGTAGCGCGGGCTGGGAGAAGAGGGACGATCGGTGAGCAGCCTCCTCCACTTGCGACGCATTAACACGACCTGTATTAGGCCCCGAAGGCACGGTGAAGCGACCACAACCGAGGCACAGATCACAGTGCAGCCGAGTACCCACAACCTATGATCAAGACGAACACAGGTGATTATGGACATATAGAAAACGAATATCTGTCTAATGCACGCCACATTATGATTTTTGGTTAAAAGACTTTTGCCAAGTACGACGCGTCATAGTTTTCAGACGCAGAAACTTTTAGATTTTATGATTTCAACCACAGAATACGAAGTGACCTATGCGTCCAGTACGTGCCCTTTCGGAGAATGCTAGATAAGGGATAGGTGATCGAAGAGATGGAACACTGGCTCCATGCACAGTCCCTCACCTATGACATTTCGGCATGCTTATTGGCATACAGTCTCGACAATCTAGAAACGAAGACGCTCTCCCGTATTGGAGATCGCATTAATATAGATCTTTCAGGTTTGTTTATGAACACATGTTCCTGCATAGGAGAGTCAGTGCCGCTCTCAATAATTCCTCTTTTGCTTCAATGCAGCCATTTAAAGGACTGCCTACTGCTTTCCCGTAGCTGAGAACGCATTGCTCTAAATTATTCCAATATTTGTTGAACACTGAGACACACGAGCAGCTGTATACGGCTGTAGCAGGTGTATACGCAGCTTCAGTTTCTCGTTGCAATTACGCATTCAAGCGCACCGCAGCATTCATTCCGAGAAAAAAGATTAGGAATCAAGGTTATCACTCACATGGCAGGTCGTGTGACGCGTACAAACAATATCATGCACGTAGTGTCCGACACATGCTCATCCTGGGAAAAAACTGCGGTTCGGTGACCGTCAGTTGCTGGGGAGCGGAAACTGTAGCATGCAAAGAACAGAATGACATCACCAAGCTTTGGTATGTTACAAAAAATTAGAGAAGCTTTGCACTCGTGGCACGAAGCCTGAAAGAGCTTAGCGGCCTTCTTTAGCGTCCCAGCCGAGGCTACCTGGAGATATCCTGGTAAGCCTAAATAGAGCAACGTGAGCATGCAGAGATAGGCAGTTAAGCCTGGGAAAACCAAGTTCAGGCTCTCTGGCTCTATTCATTTGTCGCTGTTTCTTTCTTTCTCTGTCGATTTCTTTTTGTTTATTCATTCATTTGCTCTCTATCTCTGTTTCTCTTTCTTTCACAATTTCTTTCTCAGTCCGTCTATTTTTTGTGTTCTTTTTGCAGAGGAACGCAATCGTATGGCTCTTATAAATGCTTGTCATTCTAGCGTCAATACGATGCTCGCCTTTGGACAACGGGTATCCGAGTTCGAATATCACTTCGCCAAAAAATTTTATATCGTTTAATTTATTTTCGTCTACTCCCCTCCAATTCTCTACCCTTCTCCTCCTCCATTCCTTTCTCTAGCGCATTTTTCTTTCCTTCTCTCTCTCTCTCTTTGTTTGAGTATGAGACGCAAAGCAGTCATATGGCCTCCAATATGCTTGTTCAGCTAGCATGCCTGGATACCGAATGCTTACTACGCTCGCTTTCCGACCGTCTTTACAAGGCTCCGAATCGCGCCTCGCCTAGGAAGTTTACTTTTTTCATTTATGTCTTCTCCTCCTCTCCGCTTTGTCTCCTCTTATACTCCTTTCCTTT